>NW_003303527.1:79597-89312 GCF_000142945.1 Phytophthora infestans T30-4 | reverse complement strand
TCTCTCGCGTAGTTTGACTTTGTATAGCCGCAGAGCAGGACTAGCATTCCTTTCAACTTTTTCTTTCTTGGCAGTGGCCCGGTCACGAGTAGGAGACTTTGTAGAGTGCAGTAATGTCTCTTTCTTTGATGCCTCTGAAGGGGCTGACCGATCTCCAGACGATGGCGTTTTGTGCTGCCACCTGTTAGTCGGGGTGTGGGAGCTCACTGCCGACATTGGTGTTTCTAAATACCCCCCTGTGGTAATAGCTCGTTGTCCCTGTAGCTGTCGACGCTTTTGTACAAGCTTCGGTATCCTCGACGGTTTGCAGATGGCAGTGTGTTCTGGCAGTGCATAAGAGAATGCCTGATCGTTGTTGCGTCGCTGTATAAGCCTTCGTGTAGCATCTTCGCCTGGTAATTTGGAATATGTTGCTTGTAAAATAGAGGAGTAGGTACGCATTGTTTCAGCTTCAAGGAGGGATCTTCTCGACGTCGCCACCGACATGGACAGCTCAAGGCTGTCTGTTACTCTAAGCTTCCGTGCTCTCCCTCGGCTTTTACTTATCTGCAGGTTAATCGCTTTATCATCGTCACTCGGCAGTGAGTTGGTGCTGCTAGACTGATAGCCATCGTCGCTGTCAGCTTCCGACCCGCCACTCGATACATCAGCTGGCGCCAATTCAAATCCACGAGTGGTTTCTCGCTCTGATAATTGCTGCTTCTCCGAGTCCGCGTTCTTTCGGACCAGCCACTTTCCCCTCCTGGCCTTCATGGCCTCCAGCCGTGCCGTCACACTCTCCAAGTCGTAGTTTTCCGCTGTGGTGCTGTGCTGCATTGGTCTCAACACTTAAATGACGGTGCCTTTTCGCCTTCACTTCAACATGAAGCAATCAGGGCTAAAGGGGTGCACAGTTTTGATCAGTCACGTAGCAAGAAAAATCTTTTGGTTTCCTTTTTTCAGCCAATCCCAGCAATCTATTCGCTGGCTAATGTTGCGCAAACGCTTGCGCAACCATGTTTAGGTTGCGCCTGCACCACCAGCATCAGCTTCATCGTCGCCTCCCGACCGCTCGCTGCACCAAGACCGCAAGATGCTGAGCAAGACAATGCAGCGCTCGGGTTCTTCTTCACCGATCCGCAAAACGCTGCTGCAGCGCGCCTTCGCCACTTCCGGAGGCGATGGCCCCAAGGCCGCCGACGGCGTGCGCATCAACCGCTACAGCGCCACCGTCACGCAGCCCAAGGCGCGCGGCGCCTCGCAGGCCATGCTGTACGCCACCGGCATGACAGAGGAAGACATGGACAAACCCCAGGTGGGTATCGCCTCCATGTGGTGGGGAGGGGAAACCCGTGCAACATGCACCTGTTGGATCTGGGCCGGCGAGGTGAAGAACGGGTGTGAACGCCGCTGGCCTCGTGGGTCTGCGTTTCAACACCATCGGTGTGAGCGATGGTATCAGTATGGGGCACAGACGGTATGAGCTACAGTCTGCAGTCGCGAGACTTGATTGCCGACTCGATCGAGACGGTCATGGGTGGTCAATGGTACGACGCGAACATTTGCATCCCTGGTTGCGACAAGAATATGCCTGGGTGTGTGATCGCCATGGCGCGTGTGAACCGTCCATCTTTGATGGTGTACGGTGGCACGATCCGTGCTGGTTGCAGCTCTAAGGGCGAGACCTTGGACGTCGTCTCGGCCTTCCAGGCGTACGGCGAGTACATTGCCGGACGTATCACAGAGGAGGAGCGTCATGATATCATCCGTCACGCCTGCCCTGGTGCTGGTGCCTGCGGTGGCATGTACACTGCCAACACGATGGCTACAGCCATCGAGACGCTGGGTCTGAGTCTGCCGTTCTCGTCCAGTTTCCCGGCTGACTCGCCCGAGAAACAGAACGAGTGCCTCCAAGCCGGTGAGGCGATCAAGGTGCTTCTGGAAAAGGATATCAAGCCACTTGACATCTTGAGCCGAGAAGCCTTCGAGAACGCCATCACGGTTACCATGGCTCTAGGTGGCTCCACCAACGCTGTGCTCCACTTGATCGCTATTGCTCGTGCTGCGAACATCCCGCTGTCTATTAACGACTTTGAGAGGATCAGTGAGCGCGTGCCTTTCTTGGCCGACCTCAAGCCCAGTGGTAAGTTCGTGATGGAGGACATCCACCGCGTGGGTGGCACGCCTGCCGTGCTGAAGTACCTGATGACCCAGGGCTACATTAACGGCGACTGCCTCACTGTGACGGGCAAGACACTGGCGGAGAACCTTGAGAAGGTGGCTGACCTCTCTGACAACCACGAGATTATTCACCCTGTGGACCGCCCGCTCAAGTCTAGCGGCCACCTGCGTATCCTGCGTGGTGACCTGGCTCCGGAGGGCTCGGTTGCCAAAATTACCGGTAAGGAGGGGCTTGTCTTCACTGGTACGGCTAAGGTGTACGACTGCGAAGAAGACATGATGGCTGGTCTGGAGAAGGGCGAGATCACGAAGGGAAGCGTCGTTATTATCCGATACGAAGGCCCCAAGGGTGGCCCTGGCATGCCGGAGATGCGTAAGTGTTTTGCGTCTTCTTGTCTGACGCTTGAGTTGTCTAGATTCTGACACGATGCCCTTCGTTTTGATGTTTCAGTTGCTCCTACGTCGGCGATCATGGGAGCTGGCCTCGGCAAGGACGTTGCCATGCTCACGGACGGCCGCTTCTCCGGTGGTTCGCATGGTTTCATCATCGGTCACATCACTCCTGAGGCTCAGGTTGGTGGCCCCATTGCTCTAGTGAAGAACGGTGACAAGATCACGGTCGACGCCGAGCAGAATCGCATCGATCTGATAAACGTGACGGCCGAGGAGCTGGCTCAGCGTAAGAAGGAGTGGGTTGCTCCTCCGCTCAAGGCCACTCGCGGTACTCTGTACAAGTTCATCAAGAACGTCAAGTCTGCTTCGGAGGGCTGCGTCACCGACGAGTAAATGCCGTCCTGCAGCGCGTCGGATCGCAATTTGAAACGTCAGGAAATATATAGAAACTCAACATTAATTCCGAACCTTCCTTATGCCTACTAGGCCACAGGCTAAAAAAGTGAATTTTTCGTCAGTTATGTGCATGTACCTTATATAGCAGTATTTGCTCACGATACAACGCTATCTGGCGCAAACAATACAGTTTCAAATTTAAAACGCCTTAATAATTCTAAGCTGCGATATTTTCGCATATAGCTCAATCACTTTTAATATAACTAGGCTGCAGCTGTAATATTCAAGTATACATAACAGCGTGGTATCATTGGCAAAAATATGTATCTGAAGCTAGTGCGACATCGTATTATCTATAATATATCTGGTTTTCGCGAAATCCTGGCCATTTAATTTGGAAAAAAGTCAAAGCACAGAGAGGAAGCTCAGATTCACTTGTCAATTACCAAGATGCCCAGTACAGCCAGCCAAGTGTTCGACCGCCTCAACCGACAGTGGGAGGACGAGACCTCCAACCTCATTGGCAAGTTGGAAAGTGAGGAAGATGAAGTGTCTCGCTGCTGTATTTGCACTTGTAGAGTACCTGATATTGTACTGGCGAGATGAAATGCAACACCAAACATTGCCCCTTCACAACTTCTCACCCAATTACCCAATTTATATAAGCTTTTTTTTGTTGGAAAGATAATGATTTCTTCTCTTAAGTAGTCATAATCATCCTTGAATATCTGCTCAAATTCACATGCTACACTTAATCGAAAAGTGCGTGTCTTTCGTTCCGCCCAAAAAATCGAGGCTATGTTCTTGACATACGGCATCAGATGTTTTGGTCCTTACAAACTTTAGTATTACAATCAACAATGCCCTTTTTACTCATTTCTATGCACATTTGATCCTAGGAAGTGGGGCTGTCGGCGATGCGTTTAACACTGCATGCAGCAATCCCTACGCTGCTCCTGTAGCTAAAACCAGCTTCTGCAGATGCGTTGCATTCCAAGCTGCATTCTGGCGTAAAGCTTGTCACTTAAGGCTTCTTTGTTTATTAAATATCGCAAAAATGTTCTGTGCATGCATGATCAGCATCAATTTCCCGCAGACGTTTGAGCTTCCACCATTTTAATAAAAGACAAGAAAGTCAAACAACGTGTGCTTGTCTGTGATCTCTGTGCTACCCTGTTTCCATTGCGGGTCTGCCGGCATTAATCCGATAATTACTTTTGTATTTATGAGCAAAACAAAAAAATGGTGGTGCATTTCATCTCGCCAGTACAATAGTGTACCGGTATTTATAACAAAGATAAGGTATAGGCAGAACCCAGGTGTCGTTGAAATAGACCGACTCTTGGGTAGAAGCCTCCATAATTTAATTTTTGGGTCACAAATGTAGCCAACTGTATTTCATAGGATCGTACTTATACCAGAAGTAGCATGAGATGCGAAAATACTAAAAACAGCAGGGTAAATGCAAAAAAACAAGCATGTGCTTTTCCAAGAATCATGTTTTCCGGAATAAGGCATGGAATTCGCATAAAATTAGATTTTATGCGAAATCAAGCACCATACGCTAAGACACACTTTTTGAGACTGTTATCTAGTACTACGTAGTACTTGACAATTGTGCTTCTTAAAATTTTGCACTCATAATAAAGTCGCGCACCGGGGAAGAGATTACGGCTCAGAATACTGTAAGAGAAACAGAAAAAAATACACACTAATGCAAAAAAGTACATAAAGTGCCTGAATGCACATAAAATAAATGAATGGCGCACAAGCGATTGGGAAGAACACACATCATTGTGTCTTCATGGAGATCGTAACCTGACTTGCATACAGAGGAAGCTGAATTGCGGACATTGTATTTTAGCCAATCTCATGGGCGTTTGACAGGGTTTTTATCCTATCGCAGATGCGCACATCGCAATTCCCCCGAGTCAGAGCTGCCGAGGATATCTGGCGCCTTCGTGGTGGAGCTCCCAGGGCGACCGACAGGTACGGCTTGCCTCAATCACGGTCTGCTACGACGCTGCAGTGGACTATAGTACGCGATTTTGTGGACGCCACTACCGCAGAAGCTGCGCTTGCAGGGTTTAAGCAGTACTAGAAGGGAACCAGTCATACCGTCCCCTGCACGATATGTACTGTGGCACCCCCCCCCCACGAAATGCGCTAGCAACCATTGAGCTGCTCATCCTCAAAATGCGAAACTAGTGGTCAACAGGCAAACTGTCAGTGGCGTGGGCGTGTCATGGATACACGGAAGTTCACCATTAAGGAGTGTGGGGAACACAACAGCCTCGAGAAGGATACCAAGAAAAACAAGTTGACAGAAGCGCATAAACCTTACATCAGAGAGATGGCTGCGCAAGGACTGCGACCAGGTCATATTTGAAACGCGATGCCTCGAAAGTTTAACGTTCGTATGGATGATCTGCCAGAGTTGAAGGTCGTGCAAAATTTCTCGAACTACTTTCGCAAGATCAAAATGATGAACAATGATTTTGTGGACGAGCTCACTGAGTACATACGTGGGTTGGAGTTTAGCGGAACTGAGGAGGATAGCGCATCTTTCACTATTAGTTGTCAAAAGGATGATGCTGGCCATATCGAAGTTGGAACAGGATCTGACGAAAAACCTTTCGTGGTTGGTGTGACTTCAAAAAGGCTTCTATCTAGGTTGGATCGCCCGGTGGATTCATTTGTTTTTCACGTGGATGCTACATTTAAGGTGGCTCAAGTGGAATACCCAGTACTGGTTTGTGAAATGTCAGATCGATGTCGTTCATTTCACCTAGTGGCGTTGTTCGTAACTTCTCAACGTTTGGAACCCCAATACACGGACATGCTAAATGCACTGCGTTCGGTGTACTTCCGTGTTATGCAAAAGCCTTTTAAAGTGCGCTACGTGATGAGAGATGCCGAAGAAGCGCAATACAATGCTATACAAACCACATTTGGTTATGACAACGTTTTGAAGGTATCCATGTGCTTCTATGGAGCGTGAAGGGCAGCCACAATGGGGTTGGGAGGTGGATCTTACTCGACGCAGCTGCCTATGCAATTACTTCTTTAAGTTCGTGTGTTGCATACATCTTCTTCGCGCATTGAAAGTCTCTGGCGCTGCTGAACCGGTTGGAAAAGCTACATTGGTCTACCGAGGCACGTCTAAGAAACGGCAACGGGAAACCCAAACAACTGAACCCCATGTACCTGTGGGAAGACCTCGCACCAACGGTTTTGCTCTTGATATGGAGTAGAAGTGTTGTTCGGCCTTGCTCACAGTGATAAGGACTGATAGTGCCGTGAAAGGTGCTCTACCCAACGCTTCATACGTCAGAGTAACCTCTCAATACACGGGTTTTCTTTTTAAAGCTTCTCAGATTGCAGGTTGAAGTAAAATGGTTCGGTGCTGCATCCCCTGTCAAACCAAGCCGCCGAGCTTAGCACCAGAACATGGAAACGATTTATTTGCAATAAAGGTTGCTTTCGGCGCTACTCATGGTCAATTCGTGCTTCCATCCCACTTTAATGGCACCTACGACATTGCAACACGGTGATCTTGAGCCCGGATACACGGCTTTTTGTCCTAGCCACGGCAGTTGGCAGCACCACACACGCAGTCGAACCACGGGTCCACGTAGTCGACAGTCACCTCTTCTCCATCTTCAATCGTGCGCTTGGCCACCACCACCACGGCCACGTTTTCGCGGTTGCGTAGCTCCACAAAGTGGCACGGTGCGTCGCACGAGTGGTTCAGCATTCGCGTTATACCACCACAACTCGTCGCATCAATGTAGACTTTCTTGCCTCGAGTGCTCTTGAGCCGAAGCTCCAGCGCGTAGTCGCAGGTCTGCTCTTCATCTGCTGCGAAGTTATGCGTAATCAGAACCCCGGTGTAGTTGCCGATGATGGACCCTGCGTGGATAGTAGCTGTAGCTTTAACGCCGATTCCAGTTCCCTTGCACACCGTCAGCTCCAAATTCTTGCACTCGTACAGACTGTTTAAGCAATTTCCTTCGCGGTGCAGTTGGCAGCCGTACAGTAGAAACTGGTGTCGGCATTAAGACAATCGTCTCTGAAGCAGTCATAAGCGCACTTGCACTTATCTGTAGGACCCGTGTCTGGAAATTTAATCTTCTCTGGGTTTCGAGACACACTCACCTTGTCCACACCCATCGACCAGAGGTCATCGCCGTCGTCGTCAATAACGATTACCTCGGGTTTACGAGGAGTCGCTTCATGACGAAGCACAGCATTGCGCCGCGCAGACAGCGCCTCACGAGCTCCTGGCAGCCGCAGAAAGCTATTCATGTACATCGCCTTCATTTTGCCGACAATGTACACTTTGGTGGAGGTGCGGACGGGATTTTTGTGCCCCCTGTAGCGCAGCTTTCGCGAGCTTGTCCTTCAGGGATTGTTCTTCATGCGTTTCTTCTTGTCCTCCCGCTCATTGTACGTCTGGACGCCCTTGGCCGTCGCGGTAGCCTCCGCTGCAAGCTCCTTCTTCACAGTCGCGTCCATGCCTACCTCGCGACCCTGTTCTTGGCTGCATCCCGCAGCCTTGTGCCCTGCCGTCTTCCCCATGATGCTTCCTCTCCTCGACTGCCGCGAATTTTCAAATGGGCCCTTTAACCTAGCATATGTCATTGCCGTAGGCTCTGACTCAGAACCACCCACACCAACCCCTATCATCACTGCGCGGATGTGCCACAGCCGACAAACTCCATTTTGTCCGAAATTCAGACTTGGCTGTCCATTTTTTATATTTTCTCAATCTGTAACGCGACAGCTACCTTTTTTTTTTTTACTAAATACGAGTGTGCAGCTCGTTTTGTATTTTTTTTTGCGTTTAGAGACAAATCAGGAATCGTGTACATCGAGGTCTCGATTACGAAAGCATGGTCTACCCGATTACCCGCTTACAAGTTTCATTTTTTAATTACTATTTCAAAGAAATACTCTTTCGCTTCTGCTCTTCTTCTTCCGTCACCGTTCAGGGAATAACGCGATGAGGTGCGAAGCCTCGATACCCTCCCCCCCCATTCGCATTGCGGAATTTTATAGATTTTCAAAAACGAAAGAGGAATGCTTATGATGTCCCCGGCCCGTTAGGTGTTTGTCCTCTCTGTATGTGGCGGGCCCTATTTGGGTATTCGCTAGCTGTATGTGTAGCTGTTGCTCACAAAGTAAATGTACTCCAACACTCATAATTTTTTAATCCATTAGACGACAACCATGATTTGGGCAACACTTTAGATCTAAAATTTACCAAATTTTATGTCTATTCTTATAGTTTGAAATAAAAATAGTAATTTGAGATTAATTATCGCTCGAAGATTTGGAGCAGCAACTGTCAGAAAAAGGGTTAAAGCCGACCTCAAAAATATGTTCCGTGGAACCTTTGTTATTCTATTGGAGCTAAGTATTGGGTAACCTTATCCGTCATTTGCTCAATTTTTATCCAGAAAAATGTTGTTCCAAAAGTCGTATCTCAAGAGGTGCCCGTTTGGACCACCAAAATGGGATCCGGATCGGCAGTGACATCATGCAGACGCCGGACTCCGCAACACCGCAAGATGCTGAGCAAGACAATGCAGCGCTCGGGTTCTTCTTCACCGATCCGTAAAACGTTGCTACAGATCGCCTTCGCTACTTCCGGAGGTGATGCCCCCCAAAGCCGCTGACGGTGTGCGCATTAACCACTACAGCGCCACTTTCACGCAGCCCAAGGCGCGCGGTGCCTCGCAAGTCATGCTGTACGTCACTGGCATGACAGAGGAAGACATGGACAAACCCCAGGTGGGTATCGCCTCCATATGGTGGGAGGGAAACCCGTGCAACATGCACCTGTTGGATCTGGCCGGCGAGGTGAAGAACGGTGTGAACGCCGCTGGCAGGGGTTAACAGAATTCTCGAAAATAGTAATCTTGGGTAATACTAATACTACTACTATTTGGGTATTACTACTATTAATACCCCTATGTACGGTATTCACTATGAATATTAGTATTACTCACTTGAGGCGGTACTATAGTACTTTCAGACTACTACTTTCAAAGGATCCGGAACTGAGTGGCTCTTGTCCCTCGTTGCAGGGAGATCGTCATTCTCCCTTCTAAAACAAAACTGTCAGACTGCTTGTGAGCATGGGCTGTGCTGTAAAAGGCTGCAAAGAAGACAATGGGCTTAAGACGGACCCGTGCAGCGTGTGTGGGAAGCCCACACACCACATGTGTGCTATTGGAGTTTTCGAGGGCTCTGACTCGGCGCTGAATGAGAGGTAGCGGTCTTGATTTCATCTGGATTGTATTGCTCATACCCCTACTAACACTACATTACAGATTTTGCAGTCAGACTTGTGTTAAAGTCACCCACCCAAGTGTGAACAATCCCGTCCACACTCAATCGACGATTGGTAAGCGTCCTGCACGCCCCAGGATTGCCTCTAAAGCCCATTCAGCTAGCATTTGGGAAGGATCTGACTCCGACTTCGTCCTTTCGCCAGACCCACCTTCAAAGGGCGACGATTCTTCTAGTGAGCATCCTGTCAAGCGTCGTAAGACTACTACGACAGCAACTTCAACGGTTGCTAAGATGAAATCCGCGAAGGTTATTTCGACTACCCAGCTGAAAGCTGATAGCCACCTCTCGACGCCACTAGACTGCTCTCCAGCTGGTCCATTATCCAAGCTTGGTATTCCACTTTCGGTCCGACACTCCAGAAAAGCAGGTACTACAGATGAAGTATGGGATCTAATTCACACGTTGG
>NW_003303527.1:75024-76461 GCF_000142945.1 Phytophthora infestans T30-4 | reverse complement strand
CCGATGGCCCCGTTGAGAGTGATCACTCCGCCGGTCACCGTTCTTCCTGTCGGCCTTATCCGCCGCGAAATCCGCATCACTCCAGCTTTCCAGACAGATCCCTCTTCCACTGGCTGCGTCTACTCGCATTTTGAGCTTTAGTTCCTTTGTCTGCTTCAAGTACCTAGCGATCCGCTTCGCGAGCTTCCAGTCGCTTACAGTAGGCTGATGGGTGCGTCTCGTGGTTTTGTGGACCGCAAAGCTAATGTCTGGTCTCGTACAGCGAGCTATCCATAGCAGGCTGCCGACGAGAGACTGGAAACTTCGTACGGTTGGCTCTCCGCGCCCTCCTGACTGCATCAACAGCTGCGGTGCTTCTTGTTCGGCTTCGTTACATTCTTCTCCGATTGGTGCGCGTACTCCGTTTGCGTCCGCGAGCTCGTACTGCTCCAGTAGCTCTTCAATCGCAGCTTGCTGATCCCACAAGTAACCGTCCGATTCATGAAGCTCTACACGCATGTCCAAGAACTTTCGTACCACACCGAGATCCTTAATGGATAAAACACTCATCGCTTGAAAAAAAATCTTCGACTAGCTCTGGTTTGGAGGCCGTCACTAGGAGGTCATCCACATACACTCCTACCAGAGTCATGTCGCTGCCGTGCTTCTTGTAGTACAAGCACATGTCGGTAACGCACCTAGTGAAACCGATCTCCTCCAACTTAGCGTGTAGTAGCTTGCTCCACAAGCGCCCCGCTTGCTTCAAACCATACAGCGACTTCTTGAGCCGCAGCACCAGCTTTGCTGCTGGTGTCCACGCCGAGAGCGCGTAGCACCGCCTCAGATATTTGCATGCCCTTTGGTATCCCAGATAAATCTCCAAATGTTGCTCTTTGTCCGCCTTGACGTACGCGTTTGGGATGTCCCCGTGTCGGGCAGGCACACGCCATGCGCCGAGCAAACATCGTTTACGGTGCTCAGCTCCATTACCGCCGCAAACGTGAGGTTGTAATCAATGCCAAAGAGCGGTTCGTTTCCACAAGCAACCAACCGAGCTTTGAACCGCTCGATGGCGCCGTCGGCGTCCGTCTTGGTCTTAAAGACCCATTTAGTGTGCAGTACGTGGCTGCCAGTTGGCGGTACCTCGACTGTCCACACTCCGTTCTCTTCAAGAGCTCGCAGCTCTTCTACCATAGCAATTACCCACGCGTCCTTGAGTACGCTCTTCATTGCTTGTCCATAGTTCTTGGTGTCCGCCTCACGCACGCTATTTACCACGTCGTGTATCGCCCCCATCCTGACTATCATCGTCACTAGTCGTTCCTGCTGCAGCAGCCTTTTGAGTAGTCGACCTCGTCCGATGCCTTTCCTGTGTCCAACCGCCCTTGGACTTCCTTTTGTGTTTCTTTTTCCCTTTCGATCCCGCTCCCGTACTGGCAGCATTCGCATTGCGGTCTT
>NW_003303527.1:71400-73070 GCF_000142945.1 Phytophthora infestans T30-4 | reverse complement strand
ACCCTGACATGTCGAAAGAAGACCTGTCTAAAGACATGACGACAGATTCGCACAACGGAATGTGCTGGGCACTGCTCGGTCTGTACAAACACGTGGACGTTTTGAGGTGGTTTCGTGAAGAAGGAGAGTTCCTGTTTCCCTCAATTGCGCTGCTTGTGCGCATTCATCTCGGGAAAGTCTCCTCGTCAGCGTTCCAGGAGAGGGTGTTTTCAACTAGAGGAATAGTAATGGGGCCTCTTCGAACCCGGACGGACAGCAGACGAGCGGAAAAACAGCTACTTCTCCGTCACAATCGAGAGGAGATCACGAACTTGAAGCACGATGCTCGCAACGCTATCGAGCCCAAAGTAGTACTTTGAGTAGTATACTAGTACCACTAATACTACTACCGCTTCGAAAAATCGCTACTAGTTTAAGTATTACCGCCTTCGAGGAGCCCAGGTAGTACCAGTAATACTAATACCGGGTTTTGGAGGGTACTATTAACCCCTGGCCGCTGGCCTCGTGGGTCTGCGTTTCAACCTTATCGGTGTGATCGATGGTATCAGTATGGGCACAGACGGTATGAGCAGTCGCGAGACTTGATTGCCGACTCGATCGAGACGGTCATGAGCGGTCAATGGTGCGACGTAAACATTTGCATCCCTAGTTGCGATAAGAACATGCCTGGGTGTGTGATCGCCATGGCTCGTGTGAACCGTCCTATTAGTAGATGTGAGGAAACCGTCGTATATTGAGAAGTGAGAGGAAGCTAATTACGTTCTACTCGTACCTTGCTTCTTCCTCTGGCCATTCATCCTCACACCTTATTCCGCAGTAGTCCCATCCGGAGAGCGGGCGGGCGAAATGCCACTATACCGTAACCGTGGTTACACTCGGTTACAGATCTTCTTCTAACACGTCCATCTTTGACGTGCTGGGTGCAGCTCTAAGGGACAAACGGTCAACTATGTCTCAGCTTCGGAAGCTTACGGAGCCTACCTCCAACAAGACCACAAAGGAGAGCGCCACGATATCATTCGCTACGCCTGTCCTGGTGCTGTCGCTTGTGGCTCTATGTATACCGCTAATATCATGGCTACGGCCATTGAGACCACGGGTCTCATTCCGCTGAGAAGCAGGATGGATGTGTACGAGCTGGTGAGGTCATTAAACTGCTGGTAGAAAAGAACATCAAACCGCTTGATATTCTGTGCCGTGAGTCCTTCAAAAACGCTATTACGATCACAATGGCGTTGGGTGGTCTGTGTTGCACCTAATCGCAATTGGTATTCCGTTGACCATTGACGACTTTGAGAGTTCAGTAAACGCGTGTCTTTCCTGGCCGACGTTTGAGTCTAGAGGTCGATACGTCATGGAAGATATCCACCGCGTGGGTGATAATCACCCACGCATCACCGTGATTCGCCTGCCGTGCTTAAGTGCCTGATGAAGCAGGGCTTTATTAATGGCAATGTACTCACACAATATGGCTTCATCATCGTTCACGAGCTCAGGTTGGAGGCCCCATTGCTGTCGTGACAAGATCACTGTGGATGCGGAGAAGAAGTGCATCGATCTGGTGGATGTGACTGCTGAGGAGCTGACGGAGCATATAAAGGAGTGGGTTGCTCCTCCGCTCAAGGCCACTCGCGGTACAATGTACAAGTTTATCAAGAATGTCAAGTCCG
>NW_003303527.1:56534-67035 GCF_000142945.1 Phytophthora infestans T30-4 | reverse complement strand
GTCAATGTGGTGGATTCACAAGGCGTAGAGGAGGGTATCCTCATCTTGAGCGAAAATGAACGTGCTTGCTGCTGTTTTACACATCCTTTATCTGTGCCAAGTTATCCTCAATTGTTGACTTAGATCGCTGCGATGGTGCGAAGTGAGATGTACAATTAGCGAGGCGAAAAGTCTTGAATTTGGTTGTAAACAACAACCAAATTTACCCCTTGGTCCTATTCATAAATTGACTAGCCGAGCGCCGCCGCTACGCGGCGGTAAATTAGGTTTAGTTCAACACGTTTTGGCATCCCCGCCTCCGCTACGCTTCGGCGGGATAACTATTGAAAAAAACGCTGAACCTAAATCGAGAACTCCTGCTCAAATATGTTTGCGTCCGCGACCCCTTCGAGGCTGTCCACAGAGAGATACTCCTTCGTTTCACCCGATAGCCGTTCCGCAATCATGTCGTTGATACGCCGAACACTTGCATTTGTGGGGGCTAGTATGGCCCGCTCAACGAAGTATTCGTCGGGTAAATTCTCAGTATCAACGCCCGGGTACACCGCATCTATCAAGGCGTTGACATTGCGGACTCGTCGGTCTTCTTCAACTTCGTCCAAGTCTCGCTCGTGTTCCTCGTCCGCCGGAGGTAGTAGCCTGAAACTTGGGGGAGGCTCCATATCCGCATCTTCTTCATCAGAGGTAATTTGTTGTACCCGTCGTTCTGGGATGATACACATGTCGCGTGGAAGGCATATGTCGCCATCACCGATCTCATGGTTGACTAGATAACGGCCTTCTCCGATTTGAAGTAAAAATTCAGAGAACTCTGCTAGCTCAGCCGCACTGGCCGCGTCTGGGGCGGTGCGGACACGCATGTTCTCGGTCAGCCGCACTTGACGCAAATGCTCCCATAGGGAAGAAGACTTGAAGCAAGCTTGAATCGTCTCCGCACGCGTAGCATCCTTCAGTACAGGTAGAATCTGGCGGTGATCACCGCTGAGCACCATTACCTTTCCATCGAACGGCTCCAGCTCGTTTCTTCATGATATCCCGAAGCGACCTGTCAACAGCCTCAAAGCAAGCTCGGTTCATCATCGGCGCTTCGTCTCAAATGATCAAACTCGCGCTACGAATCAATTCGGCTTTTTGGCTCTGCCATGAAAGGCTGCACGTCGACGTCTCTGTTAGTTTGAGGGGAATCCGGAACGTTGAATGCGCGGTATGACCTCCAGTTAACAGAGTGGCTGCAATCCCACTCGATGCAACCGCGATGGCAACCTTACGTTGCATCCGAACGTGAGCGAGTATTTGCTCGAGTAGAAACGATTTTCCTGTTCCACCCGGACCATCCAAAAAGAAAAGCTTCTCCCCTCCAACCGGTCTGCTCACAGCAGCAATAACTTGGTCAAAAATATCCCTCTGGTTGCTGTTCAAGTGGTCTGCCTGCTCCGCAACATGCTCCAGTTCGTTTAGGGGGTAAGCGTCAATCTCTTGCTGAACAACATCAACAGACGCTGAATCCGGGTCGTCTACTTGAGCGGATACATCGTCGTAATCGGCTAGCAGAGGAAGGCCGTACATGTCGAGGGACTTTTGGTTCGAAACCAAGTAATCAGCCAAATTCTTCAACGCCTTGTACTCCGCCATTCGAAGACGCACCTCCTCTTCGCGTACATTATGCAGGTCTGCGTCTCTTTCCTCAATGCTTCGTGCATGATCCTCTGACATATCCTTCTTGAACCTATCCCATAGATCTTTGGCATTACCAGGCATCGAGTAAACCAAAACGATGCCGAAGAGTTGGCGTAGCTGGTACGGCATCTTGACCTCGGCGGCTTCGCGTAAGCAATGTATCCACTCGTCGTCATTTTCCAAATACCCAAGCGCCAAAGCGGCTTGCTGATATGTAGGATGTTCCGTACCATCAACCGTTCGAAGATCCGCAAAGGACTTAGGTGAGCGTCGGTTACACAGGAGAAGTCGCAAGTAGAAGCGTTCCGGGTCCTGCGGAGATACGTGTACCAAGCGTCCCAGAGAAGCAACGTACTTCTTGTACGGTTCCCACGTCTTGTGTTCCGTCCACCTGTACTTCCGCGGTACATCCTTGTACAGTAGATTGACCGTAGCTTCTGGGTTACGCGCGCACAGCTTGAAAAACTCCGTCAGCATTGATCTGTCCCCGCGGTTAATCAAGTTGTGAAGCTGGGGGGTCGTCGCTTGGTCGCGATAAGCAACCATGCTCATTCTTTCCAAGTGGATAGGTAGCGTCACGACAGAATGTGCTGATCCTTGTGTTGGATGCATGAATAGCCGCATGCAAGCTTCTACCGGAGAAATATACCTCCCAAGGAGATACTGAATAATTTCGTTCGCCCCGAATTTCTTTGCCTTCAATCGTGATTGTTGTCATGTCCGAGCCCTTGTAGACGTACTTGTAGATGTACTTGATGGCCTTGTTCGTGGCACAAACCTCGACGTTAATGTGGCAGTTGTATTTCTGCGACAGGAACGGATTGTACGGGACCACCCATTGATTGATGGTCGCGTTGTCCCATACTTTTCCCTTATGGCACAGAATTCCATCCGGACGGCGACCACGCTTGTACGTGGGGTATTTGTCGGGGGTCATCACCGTTTCGTCCGCGAGCGCCTTTGGAAACTTCTTGGAACACCTTCCGTTCTTCATACACGGGCAGTTCGGGTTCTGTTGACCACAGGGTCCATGCAGCATATTAGAAATCACCGTATCGTACAGCTCGGGGTACTTCTCTTTTATCCGGGAGCTCCGAGGACACCAGCTTATCGACGTCTTCCTTGGTAGTGGGCTTGTCCTCCGGACGCAGGATAAGGAGTATGTGGGCGTGGGGAAGACCACGCTTCTGATATTCCACTACATGGACTCGAGCGGCTTAAATCCCCAGCACACCCTCATCGAGATCCTTGTTAAGAGCTTTTAGTTTCTCCATGAACACGCGGGCCACGATGTCCGGTCGGTCGGATGCCTTTTCCCCACGGCGTAAGTTTTCCTTGATCTCAGGCCAGTTCGGGTTGTATGTCATCGTAATGAACAGGTTCGGGGCTCCTGTTTCACGGACGATAGCCATGACATCCAAGAAGCGCTGGTACATGTAGTGGGGACCACCTGTAAACTTCGGAGGTATAATTATCTTGCGTCCAACCTCACCTGCATCTGGCTCCGCCGACTCCTGCTCCGTATAATTACCACGCCGAGTCCTACGTATGGCCGCCTCGTCGTCAGCTGCCATTCTGTGGATTTCAACAGACTCGCCACGCAACGCGTCCGTGAGTCCCTGGAGGGTTTCCAATCGATACTGGAGCTGGTTCTTCTTGATGAAGCGCAGGCGTTCTTGTTCGCATTTGGCCCATTGGTCAACGCAGTATTGCTGCGTCAGTCGCCCACCGCGCAGGATAAGCGAATTACTAACCGTCCGGTCGTAAAGCAGATACGCCTCATATTCCCGAGCGGACATGGTTAAGGGGTCACCGTGGCGATCGACGGGATTACCAACGTACGGGATATCGTAAGTCCAGCCATTATCCCCGTACGGAAAGAGTAGAGGGTACTGCAGCGGGTCGTAGGTAACGCTCGTCTCAAATATGCGCTTGAAACCTCCTCCTGTCGTGTGTAGGATTATATCCCGATGTTCAGCCGCGTTTGTATCGATCACAACGGCTGCCACCTCCGATGCCGTTGGGGTGTTATGCGTACCCGGGTTCGCATTCCGTGTGACGTGCAGACGCAGCTTAAGGTGATCCCCCTCTAGAAGAAAATTACTCAAGGCTAATGACGGATCATGCTCATCAACGTCTTCCCCTGCCGCTCGGCGTCGTTCGTGCTCCCTGATGGCTGCTGCATACGCATCCCAACCACGATCTATCAAAAATCTACGCGCGTTGATAAATTCTTGTGTATACGGGTTGTGCGCCACCATCATCTGGTCAATTGTTTCCATGACGGCACGATCGAGGCCTTGCGTCATGTTCATACGGCTTCGCACACGTGCATCCATATCTGGATCGTTAAAGTAAACTTGGGCATACATGGAGCGACCGAAGGTAGGAGGTAGTAACGATCCCATGCGATGACACACTGACCCTTGTACACGGAAGGTAGACACCATTCCGTGTCACGCTTTCGTCAACGCTTAGAGGCCGAGACCGCGAAGCTCCCATGGACGTAAACGCGAATACGTTGTTGTAGGCCCGGATTGACCGCATGAAGGTCGAATTTTCGAAAAGTGTCAGAAGCGCATCAGGTGCTGTTCGCGAAAATGGAACGAACACCAGTCCGTTACGACAGCAGCATCCATCTGTCTCTTGCGGAAACTTCCAAGCGTTGCAGTAGTGACAAACCCGCTCGCTCTCCCGATTGGCGTCTGTGTAGCGCGTGAAGTAGTGACGGCCCCCGGAAACTCTGGAAGGGTCAAAACTTTCGTGGTGTGCGAGGCCCTTCTTATACTGCCGAGACCGCCGGCGGAACCGCTCTTTCTCTTTTCGCAGCTCCCTTTGTTCTTCCGTCATGGCTTCTCTGCCAGCTCTGTGAGCGGCTGCGTTCAACTCACGCTCTGCTTGACGCTGATCATCCGTCATGTCCCCTCTGTGGTCTCTCCGTGAAGCCGTATTCTGATCGCGCTCGGATTGACGCTGCTCATCTGACATGCCTTCCCTACGAACTTCGTGTTCCACTGCATCACGAAACCTTGCGTTTTGACTGGCCTCCTCTGGTCTTGTGGCTCTGTGGTTGGCTTGCGCGTCGCGGCTATATGCTCGATGAACTGAGAGGCCTTCTGGCTCCAGTCGACCCCGTCGGACCCTCGCTTGTTCGGCATTTCGGTCCCGATCTCGAATAACCTGGGATTCGGATCTGTTAGCTCTGCGTATGCGCTTTCTCTCCGCGTCTTTCTCTCGTGCCCGTTGTTTTTGTGAACTCGTCATAGCAGCTCGCCTGACGCGGGCTCTTTCTGCATCACGCGCACGTGTAGCTGCTGCGCTATCGTCGACCGTAGGTCCTGACATTCCAATCTGAAAGTCGTGGGTATCGTGTTGTCTGTTGCGACGCGTCTCCTCCTCGAATCGTCGTTGATACTCCGCAGGATCGTCTTCTTCCGTTTTCTCCTCACGCTCTACCACCGGACCAGAAGCTCTCATCTGTCCGGATTCAGTTGGTGCTGGGGTTTCAACTAACTCGAGCTGCTCCAATTCTTGGATTGCCTTGCGGTAGCGGGCCTCTGCGCTACGAAGCCTCGGTTTACGTAGATGTCTTTCCTTACGCGACTCTTCGTGGGATTGGGATGCGCTCTCACGCCGGGCTCGTTGTACGCGATCATCTAGTTCCTCGCGGGTAATTCTAATCATTGAACAGAGTTAGTCGAGTTAATTGTACAGCAAAGCCCACTACTCAGTTGTTGGGAAACCTTTTCCTTTTCCTCGGGGCTCTTGCCATGTCCTCGTATCTTGAGCTGGACTGTCGCCTGCTTTAGATAGAACAAAATCACATTGACTGTTAGACTCGAAAGTCCAAGTGCGCTGGGAGCTATTCTACAGCTATTTCATGAATATAAGCACCAGAGCATGGACACCTTAGCTTAAGCAACGTGGTATTCGAATAGAGCCCCGAACTTTCCTTTCCAGTACTAATCCAGAAGCCCTCTGTGAATAGAACACACCACTGTCATTTCCATCCCGGCTCCTCGGATTACAAACAACTTAGGGGTATCGTCACTCCAGGCGGCTTGTTGGTCCAGTCAGCTTTTGCTTAGGCCCTCCCCTTGGCCGACGTGTTACAGCCCTCAGCTCACGGTCCGACGGGTCCAAATTACCTAGCACGGCTGTGGACTAAGCAGCTGTACATGGTAATTCAGACGCCGCATCGCGCTGTTGCCTCTTGGGTACGTCAAAGCTGTTGCCTCATCCCTGTTGAGTGGTTGCCCAGGTCTGTTCGATACCGTCCAGCCCTTCAGGTCATGTCAGTAGTATGCGCAGGGTGTCCGAGAACGACCCAGCCCCTCACGGGGCTCACACAGTTCCGTCAATGCTCTAAAACTGTCTATTATGACGCTATGCTATCGAAGTGTACAGGCGCGGGGATCACTCATGCTCTTAAAGTGTTTTTTTGTCTTGATCTCTTGTTCTTGAGCTGTCCTAGCACTTGGTCTTGGGCTCCTTGCTCTTGTGAGACCGACTGCTGCATTCCTTTCCGTCCCGCCAGAAGTGCTCCCGCAAAGTGTGTTTTGATGTGGGAGCTCACACTTTAAGAGCACCTCTGTATTGCGGGACTGTAACGATTCTTCCGCATGTGGCTGCAACTTCGGTTTGGCCAATTGGCAGCACGCGCCACTCGCTTTTGGAGCGTGGACACTCGCGGTGGGTCTAGGACCCCTAGGCGCGTGCATGGTGGTAGACGCTCCCAGTTACACCCACCCCAACCTGATTGCTATCGCTACCAACTGCCATACCACTTTGGAGTCTCGGGGCAAGCCTCAGACTGTATCCTGAGAGGTCTCTCTTGAATATATAGTAGGGCAAGGAGCCCCACGCCCGTACATACATGCATATACATCTAAAACTACTCTACTGCTATTATACAGCCAGCGCACCTTGTCCTCTTCGCGCCGTCGCTCAAAAATCCAATTTTGTGTTTTGAAAAATGAGTCGAAAAATATTGCCCAATCAGGGCGCGAGTTAATTGCGTCACGCTTTTGGATTTTTTTGTAATTTTGGCATAGTTAAGTCGAGTCAGAAAGGTAGGCGCGGTCGGTAAGATGGGACGAAAATATATTAGACAGGCCGGGTGTAGCCATGCGAAAAGGCAGGAAAAGCAGCAAGAAAGGAACCGGACGGACTTATTGACAGACGGACGGACAGGCTGCAAGTTTAGGTGGCGGGAAATATTTCTTGTCTCTAGTCAGACCAGCTGATGAATTGATTGACCGGCACCGCTCAGGTTCAAACATCGAGCGCAGTCGGTAAAGATGTACAATTCGATTTTCTTTAGCATGTATTATTATGATCTAATAACATATAATGACCCCCCCAATAAACAGAATGAAAAGTAACAATTAGAAGAGCAGCTTCCACAATTCTTTGGGGTTAAAGAACCATTAATTAATGAAAGCTTATGCGATGACCATCAGCTCGAACCAAAAAGGGACGAGGAGAGGCGGGTCTTGCTTGTCTGCTTGCAGAGGTAGGAGGACAGCACATCAAAAACACAATGCACTTGTAAATTTTACAATATCATGTGAAACACACAACTAAACCATGATTTGCGCCGTGATGCGTGTACATCCAATCAATAGCAGCACACAGGAACAAAGTATAGTTACTCACAGAGCTTAGAAATGCACAATAGCCAATCGCTAGCGGGACGCAAATTTGTCCAATCAAATATTTCTATTTCAGCTTGTTCAATGTATCAAATAGTTCAAAAGTCGATTCACTCGTCAACCAGACCATTTTTCAAAGTCCTCCCCGCCAGTACGAGTCTATTTCACCGCTCACTACCTTCTCCCCAAGATGCCTAAAGCAGTTGTCTGGCGCCCCATGTGCACCGAGCTTAAAGAGAGCGACGCGCTTATTATTATCTAGTGTCTGAAGGCCTTCAAGATCGCCAAAGGTCAAGCAATTTTTTGCACATTATGTGCCGTTCCAACACCGCACTTGATGCGCTACAAGATTTTGAAGTGCCGCTGCACTCAGTGCAAACAAGCCGCCCCCTATGCCACGTGTCCGTGGAGGGAAAAAATGCTAGTCTGTCTCGACCGCAAGGTCATGTCACTATTTGAGAGTGGCGAGCATGGGACTAGAGCGATACCGCCACACAGTCGCTCCCTCACAGCCGCTCAAAAGGATTTTTCTAAGCAAATGACTCGGACTGGTATGAAGCCGGATCGTATACGCACGGCGATGCTATTGCAGTTTGGTTTACGACCAAGCGAGCTTCCAGCTCTACAAAAGGTGCAGAATGTCGTGTGCTACTATCACCGTACCAAGCTCAAAGGTAGTGACACAACTGCAACTATCGTGGCGGCTATTCAGAAGCTAGCGTTCAATGGTTCGGAAGAAGAACACGAACCTTTTACGTTTAGCTGGGACTTGGATGAAGGCAAGCTTGTTGTTGGTAATGGGTCCAATGAAAAGTCATTCCTTGTGGGCTTTTCAACGAAGGCGCTGCTTCGCTAAGCTTCCCAAGACCCCGCGACCTTAATTTTCCACGTGGACGCTACCTACAAGACCAACCAGGTTGGATATCCAGTCTTGGTTATCGGTATTACCGACGCCACAAGAACATTTCACCTGTTGGCATTGTTTGTCACCTCCCAGCAGCAAGAAGGGCACTATGTAAAGGCCTTTGCTGCCCTGCGCTGGATCTACAGCAAAGTATTGGGGGAGCCGCTGCACATTTCCTACTTAATGGGAGACGCTGACGCGGCCCAGTGCAATGGCGCAGCTGCCGTTTTCGGAAGTGATAGCAAGTATGCCCATCTCATGTGCTTTTATCACGTACTTGCCAAGGTGATCGATCGACTTAAGAGTCTGCCGTACGGGGTACGCGACTCGGTCTTTTGCGACATCTATGATCTGCACTACAGCAGAAGCACTGACGACTTTACCACTGTGTCCAAAGCTACAGAGGCTCGCTGGCTCAAACTTCCAATGCTGGAGGCGTTCCACCGGTATTTCCAACGCGTTTGGATAAATAATCAATTTTGCCACTGACAATGCTACAGTACGCCTACCGCCTTTGCTACCACCACCAACTCGGTTGAGCAATTCAACCGGGTCTTGAAACGCGATTACACCGCACACCGTCTCCTGAAAATGAGCGAGCTGTTTCAGCAACTTGCTGCGTGCTGCCGCCAGCGCGCAATTGATCGCCGTCCGTTCGCGCTCACACCAGTCGCGTTGAAAGAGCTGCTTGCTCGTGTGAAGGCACTTCGGAGCCAGCAGCTTCTACGAGAGTACGTAGCACCACGGATGAGCCTCGACTTCCTCATGGTGGATTCTAGCACAGATATTCTTCACGTCTTGTACACGGCACCAGAGAGAACCTACAACTCTGCCACGAACTCCTTGCAAGAAGCGCGTCAAGTCTTTGCTTCGGTTGGTGTCAACACTGCACGCAAGAAAGCCGAAGACCATCCCAAGACTGGGTGGCCAGTCAATTTGCTTACCCAGACATGCCCTTGCTCTTACCACTTCAAGTATGGTAAATGCGTGCATCGTCTCTTCGTGATGCAGGAGCGTGATCGAGTTAGCTGCAACGGCGAGGAGGTGCTTGTCAATCGTCGTGCCCACAAGCGCAAGCGAGCTACAGTGGGCACCGATCCTACCACAGCAGGCCGTCCTCCCCCCGTGTCGGTCACGCCCTCCAGCGATAGTAGCGCGAGCGATTACGCTGCAGCAGCCGAGCCGATTGTCAACCGCTGATGTGGTCGAACGTCGGCAGATCTACTGCATCACCGTAGCCCCGGAGCCTGATTGATGCTAGGTGAACAATGCATATATCTAAATACAAACAATGATAAAACATTAGTGATATTCAGTAGCAAAGTTGGCGATAACACTAACACTTCGTGCGCGAGAGAGACATCTGGCGGTCGCTCTGCCCAGCGACTGGCGTCTCTCTAATTGGCAGCGTTGATGATGGTAAGCGTCGACTTACCAGCCGCGTCACGCGTCGCACTACGCATAACCAATCTACTTAAAAAAGTTCCTATTCGCACACCAAACCAGCTGGTTGCCGGCTGCCCTTTTGGGTACGAAATCTCATCAACTTGACCGTTTGGCTTGAACAGCACCGAGCTGTGATCACTGCCAAGCTGTTGCAGGCGGTCTAATGCACCAGGATTCCATGGGGCATTATGAATACCGTGCGATCCACCGCCGTCGCGTACTGCACGTGGTGGCGTCTGAGGGAGAAGAATTTTGTGTTGCGACAAAATTGATGTGTGCCACAATAGGAGGCCCATTTGGTCTACATGTATAGCCGGGTTGTACCTCCGTTGAAACTCCTGATTTTGTACATTGGTTTTGTGCTATTCACGATTGGCGTTACCGCAACCATAAGTTTCCCCATTTACAATCTGACGACGAAATGTATAGCAACCTTGTCACTAAAGCAACACTTCCAGCAACCTGGCCAAACCAGAAGCAACCTTAGCAAAACGAAATTTATTATACATTACATGTCGTCAGTTACCTGTGGACCACAAAATGACAACTATCCGTTCAATTGTCTAAATTTAGATATATGAGCTAAGTTCGCATGAGCTCCATTTCTTTCTGACATCTAGCGCAGAATTGCTATTAGGAGGCAGCACTGGCGCGGCAGTTGGTAAAGCGCCGTCTTGAGGAGCTTGCGCCATTGAAGGAGAAGCTGGAGCAAATCAGCACGGGTCTGGAGATGATCGTGAAGGCTCAACTAGATGTCCAAGCCCTAATCGAAGAGAGGGAGGAGCACCGGTACGAATTATCTGAGACTGTTAAAGATGAA
>NW_003303527.1:31918-56434 GCF_000142945.1 Phytophthora infestans T30-4 | reverse complement strand
AGTGACGTGTGCGCCGGTTGTAGCTCGGGTTTGTCGTTATTACCAGCGCAGCTTGGTTGTCGATCCCGAGCTGGAGATCCACGTCCTTTATCATCACAATATCCTGTAAGATGATGCTTTCAGCCACAGCCTCCCTTGCAGCCTCACACGCAGCCACGTATTTAGCCTCAGCCGTGGAAAGCGCCACAATCGTTTCCCGTCGCGACATCCAGGAGATTGCATCTCCTGCTAGTGTGAACATAAAACGTGTAGTGCTCTTGCGAGTCTCGGGATCGATTGCCCAGTCACTGTCACAGTATCCTTCCAATTCCACACACATAGCCTCTTCCGGAGAGCTAGTGTAGATAATCCCATAGTCGGTCGTCCCCGCTAGATAGCGAACCACATGTATGAGTGCCCCAACGTGCTTACTTGATAGTTTCTCTACGAATCAGCTCAACTGGTCCACCGCGAATGCCAAATCCGGGCTTGTTCCGGTGACCAGGTACATTAGCATGCCAACAGCCTTGCGACATGGAAAGCTGGCATCAGATTTTTCCTCCTCTTCCAGCGGTACCAGTCGTATGTTGGTCTCCATCGGATTCCCCACAGCATGCGCGTTCTCAAAGCCTAGAGCTTTCAATATCTCTCGCGCGTACTTGGTTTGGCTAATCTTTATGCCTATTTTTTATGCCCTCTACCAATTGCATCACCTCCAATCCTAAATGTGTCAGCCCCCCTTGATCCTAAATTCCATAGGCTTTGTCAATATCATCAAACAACTTGCACTTCGAAGATTCACAGTTTGTTGCAACCACAATGACATCCACGTATACCAGTACCAGCATGGTAACGTCACCGTCAAACCGATAATACAGACATGGTTCCGTCAGCGAGCGCAGGTATCTATGCTCCCGCATCCACTTGTTCAACGCTGTGTTCCAATCCCTTTCCGACTGTTTCAAGCCATACAGGGCTTTCACGACAACGTAGATGTGTCCAGTGATCTTGCATGGATATCCATCGATCTCCTTCCGGTACTGATGAATTCCCCACCACGCGCTTAGATACGCCATGTTCACACCCCCTCCGTAGAGTATTAGTTTCAAGATTACAGCAAGAGCTGCCAATATCATGCGCGATGACATGCGGGCCACTGGTGAGAAGATATCCACAAAGTCAATGCCTGATCGTTGGTAATTTCCAAACGCCACGGTACGCGCCTTAAATCGAATCACATAACCTTGAAATTTGATTTCAACGCATAATCCCATCCAGTTCGGATCGGTTCAGCATCTTCTGGTACCTCAGTAAACGGGACCTCCTTTAGAACACCCTTCGCCTTCAGCGATATCATAACTTCCATCTCCGCTAGGCATCCGAAATCTGCATACTTGAACCGCATTTGTTTATCGGGACTTTCACCTAGTTCGCCCTTATTGGCTCACCGTTTGCATCCAATACTCGGGCCGTATTTTGCATCGCTTTCACAATGTACGCATCCAGGTAGCACAGTCGACGACGTTCGTCCGCTTCACGCAGACCAGCACGCTTACACTTCGGCTCCATCTTATATGCGCTGCACTCTCGCTTCCTTCGATGATGTTTTATCATGATGAGTTTGTTTTCCAGTTGCCTTCGGAATAGTATAGCACAAGCATCTACCACTTCGACCTGTGGCTTTACATCTTCGGGTACTTGAAGTTTACTGTCCGCCTCGGTAGTAAATCCACTGATCACAGAAACAACATCACTCTCCCCGATACTTTCACTTTGATCGGGCTGTGATCCTGCTCAGCGGTCACCCCTCTCGGTTTCATCTACTTCCGAATCAACGCATACTGTAACCGAGCCACTTTCATCACGATCCACACTGTTGTCGTATTTGGAGTCGTCACGTAGTTCCTTCAATGCTGCTGCAACTGCGCTATCCACGGCAGCCTCAGCCTGCTCGCTAGCTCACATCTCGCTACCAACTTCACTTGCTAGAGAGTTATGCGTCAGTGAGTTAATTTCACTTACAACATAATCAAACGCTTCCACGTAGCACGTCGACTGGGTCGGCCGTCGTTTACAAACACTATAATCACGGTCATCTTCACCGCTTGAACCTTCATCCTCAACCTCCCATCTCTCTTCTGCATTCACATCATCGAGTAAGTCCACTCCCTCTTTGAGTTCCATGGACTCGCCACAAACGACTCGGTGATTGTAGTTTCGGGGTCTTGTTCAAAGTGTAACGACTCTAGTTGAGCTTCCTGCTCTGCATCTATATCATGGTAAGGTAACACCTCCGTAACACCCAGATCAGGAACAAAGTTCAGTGTTCGTCCTTCTGAAAAATACACCGTGCATCCCACCACGTCCTCCGCATACCCAAGAACAAACCCAGCTCTGAAATTGTCGTGATGCTTACGACGGTCTGGGTTTTGTGGTATGTGCACTTAAGCCAAT
Organism: Phytophthora infestans T30-4; assembly: GCF_000142945.1. Lineage (NCBI taxonomy): Eukaryota > Oomycota > Peronosporomycetes > Peronosporales > Peronosporaceae > Phytophthora > Phytophthora infestans. The sequence goes on along the minus strand of NW_003303527.1, from coordinate 54,001 downwards.
GCTTCAACAGCCCTGATGTGATGGAGATCTGGTTTCACTCCAAACATTTGTCCGTACGGAATATCTTGTACCCCCATGTTGCACACCCGATTTTGTTTTACGTGAACGGCGGTTTGCATGACCTCTGGCCACATACTTCGCGGAAACCCCGCCTGGATCATCATCGACTTAGTCATGCCGACCAGCGGATGAGGCGTGTGCTCGCACAGGTTCATTTGAGTGGACCAACTTTGACGTGTTTAAAGCCTCGCGCAGCTTACCATACGTCAATTTCCGCGTTTACGAGCTCATCGCCTTGTCTGTCAATACTTGGCGCACCTTGAAGGTTTTTCGATCACTTCGACTGCGATTTCGTTCCGACGGCCTCGGATCTTAATTTTTTTGTGCGCCAACTTTGTAAACTTTAGTAATCAAATCTAAGTCATTTGCTATCAAAAGGACGCTTATTTCTTGCTTTAATAAAAGGCACTCGTTATTTAGCCAGACTGGGTAACAAGAGACAGTACAATTACACCAGAATACAACCGATTAGCATGCCCGAATATGCCAGACTCAGGAAGAGCCGGACGTGTCATCAGTTGACGTGTCTTAGGAGTATACGTATAACCGGATGGCAGTGTGTTGGCTTTGAAACTGAACCCCGCAAGACGGTCAGCATCTAACTCTCAAGACAAAGTGCAGGGGGAATAACCTGGAGGTAGTCAACGCATCAAACACACTAACAAAAGACCAAATCATTGAAAAACTAGTTGCATTAAATGCACATGCACAGGTACCGATAGCGCAAATACTGTAGCTCCTTCCGACTTAGCAGATATAGGTTTTCAGCACCGGCAAATATCTCAAAAGCTAACAGCATATACATGCCACAATTGTAGCTATCAACCTGCACTCCAAGCTCGCTCGTGTATGGTCGAATTCGGTATTTTCTTGTAGCGAAATCTGGCAGCAATGCTACCATCTTCTCAGCGAGAGGTCGAACTTTTACGCCGTAGCTTGAGCTCATTGGATCATAGATAAAAACTTCTTTAAGCGACAGATCCATCATAACCGCACACCAGTGATTCTTGTTGCAGATGACAGGAATCAAAATCTTTTGGTTTGTCATGCCAGCAAACACGTCCTTCATAGTCTCCACCGCTAAGAAACCATTCATGACGTTACCGGCGATTGACGTGTCTACAGCAATCGTGTCTTCTCTCGCTGCGAACAACTTTAACATCAGCTTATTGACCGTGCTGTCGCCTAACGCAGACTTGCCGACGAGTTCGAGTGCTTCAGCCTATGTGCAATTACACAGCAGTAGATATTAGTATTTCCATTGCGGGGCCTGACTGTATGCAACTGCGTACCTGCACCGATAGTAAAGGAATAGATTTGATCTTGGATTGTGTATCAGGATCAAGATCAACACAAAACCATCGGGGCATTTGGAGTTCGAAATCGATGGTATCAATCCAAACGATAGCTTTTTCCACATATTGGATGGTTTTCATCGCTTTGTGCCACTTCTTCATGACACCCAGCGTCTCGGTGGAGTAGGTACCTACTCCAACAATTTCCACGACAATGTCCTTCTCACCTAGATTTTGATCACTTGATTCCTTGTGTGCCTTCTGAAGAGCTAGCACTTTGGCACTGCATCTATCAAGGATATCCTTTCGGAAAATTCGGGGGATGGACTCAGCAGAGACGATCTTTTTTGAGGCGGGAAGTCTTGCTACCTTGTGGGCAACTGGAGCTCGGGGATTTTTTGTGAAATCGAACAGCTTAAATCTGGACACAATTGCGGCAGATGTCTCGTATGTTGACTCAATGCGTACGGCGTCTTGTATGGTTGCTAAACTCAGATTATCCGAGTACAAATTTGAATCATCTTGCACCATCAAAACATTTTTGCGGCGAGCTGCTTTCTTGGATTTTGCACTTTGCTTTGGGCGACCTCGGGACCTTGGAGGGCTCGCCACATCAAATGTATCATTTCCGACCGGTTGCAGAGTCGCATGAGAAGCTGAAGTCTCCACACCAGTCTGACAAATAAGCTCGGCCGACACCGAACCAGACTCTCCAGACTGGATGCCAGACTCGCCAGACTGGGTGCCAGACTCGCCAGACTGGGTGCCAGACTCGCCAGACTGGGTGCCAGACTCGCCAGACTGAGGTGTAATCTGCGTAGAAGGCTGTGATAATTCAGGGTCTTCCACTTCAACCTCGCCCACGGTATCTGAGTCGAAGACATCGTCGCGCGTACCTTCACTGATTGTCGGCATCTTAATCGATGAAGAAAAATCTCCAACCTTGAAACGGTGGGCGACGGCCTTTAAATAAGTCATTGCTTCACGATATTGGACCATGCCTAAACCAGCCATCGAATCGCAAATTTCACTAGCAATAGGCAAGGCCTCTCGGTACTTCCGGTTCGAATCCCATGGCCGCTCATCGGTCACCAATACCCTTCGAACGGCAAAAGATTCCACAGTAGTAGGAGCATCACTGGCGTTTTCGAACTCTATCGACGACCGTACAGACGACAGGACCCATCGCTGATGCACCAGTTGAGTCGGGATAACATTCTCCTTGTTTAGTGCTCTTCTAAGAAAGAAGACGTGTCGACACGGCAATAAACGTGTACTCATAAAGAGACACGAGCAAGTCCAGTCGTGAGTCGTAATAGTGTACTCTGCGTCTACCTCATCGAGGGCGTCTTCATCGGGGGATGTACTCTTCACAAAGTACACACCTGGCGCTCTCTCGGAAAAGGCGTAAGATGCACGATCAAGTGCGTAGCAATACTGATCGTGTATTAACTCGCATGTATGTTCACTGACGAGGTTTGCAACCAACGTCATTTCGCGATCGTAACCAACATGCTGGACATTAACCTTCTTGTACACCTCATCCATAAATCGTCGCTCTTGAAGACTCTGGTAATACATAATCGACGCTATGCATTCGTCCACTGCCATAAAAGAGTTTACCCACTCCTTCAACTGCTTCCACGAGGCCTCCAACCTGTTGTTGGTGTTATTACCAAGCGTCACGGTGTTTTGGCGCTTGTGTGCACACCACAGCTCGCGACATTTGTCCCAATTCTTAATGAAATAGGCGACAAAAGGGTGTCGGACGGATTCAAACGGTTCCACTATTGTGTTCGTAGTTTCACAGCGTTCAGACTCGGATGTGGTATGATTCCGCGCTTCTGTCGCCACATTCTGCCCGACCGCCACAATATTCTGCCCAACTGGTGCCAGATTCTGCCCAACTGGTGCCAGATTCTGCCCAACTGGATCTGAAGTCAATTGCCCAGATCGGGGGCGCCCCATTCCGCACACGTGCAACATGTACCGAAAGTGCTTCATATACTCTTTCTCGGTCTTCGCATATACAAGCAGGTTCATCAGACCTCGTAGCTGATCCTTTTCCCACGTGTTACAACCGTAGTCTGCTGACGCGATTTCCTCCCGCAAATACTTTAAGACGTGAAATTGGCAGAGCAGGGTAGTGACGTCAGGGAAAGCAGTCTTCAGTACCGATAGTTCCGTGAAGTCCTTGTCGATCAACACGCAGCGTAGTTTTGTCCAAGCCGGATTGTTACTCTTAAATTCTTCAAGCGCCGTCAGTAATGTCGGCCATCGCTCGTTCTGTAGTAACGCGTGCTGCACAAATTGGCCTTTTCCAAAGGTATCGTGAGCCATAAAAGAGAAAACTTTGTACTTTGAACGGTTTGTTCCGTGCGTCGCGTCAATGAGAAGAACTTCCGGAAATTGTTTGTAGACCGATCGCAAGTGTTTAGTCTGTAATGTAATACATGTTGCAATTTTCTAATACAAAGAACATGTTAGATGTTATGAATATAATGTATTTGATTCACTAAATACACATACCTTTTCCCCGACATCGTCTACGAATATACGACCCACATTCCCGACATTATCTCCAAACTCGGCCATCCACTTCTTCAATCGTTTTGCGCTCGAACTTGGGCCGTTTCTGTTTTCACGAGCTTTCAGCTTGCTCACGAGGTTGTGAACATCCTGTGGCTTTGGATTACTATCTGAATTGTCTCTGATAAACTTCAGAATACTGGTCTTCTTTGCTCCAGCCTTTTGAAGCTCATTCACCGTCCGTAAGGCACTGTCATCGAGAGTAATCCGGTTGGAAGGATGACTCTTGAATGCATACTCGTTCAGTGAGTGATTGTGCTCGAGCCGGCACTTCGTCACTTTGAGCACAAACGTGTGTTCAGCTTTGTTAATCTCTTGAACGCATACATTCAGCTGAAATAATAGTAACAAAGTTAATGCAAACAGACACGGTTAGTGGCTGAGCTTACACCGGTGATGCACGATTCATCCCAACTGAGCCCGATTATGCCAGATTGGGTTTATTTCGCTACAAACCAAAACTATAGTAATCGCATACCTGTGCTGAGCATCCTTGGGCCCGTGTCTCCTGACGCGGCCGCTTGCTTGTGGCTTGCGATCGGTATGTGCCGTGGTGTGTACACACGTACGTCTTCGCGTACTGATCCCACTCGGCCGGGATTTTAGTCGCCGCGGAGCCCTGAGCATCTATCCTAGCATTCCGTACAGCCACTGAAGTGTTTGTTCTCACTCGAAATATCTAGCAGACAAACAAAACGTGATGAGACGGTATAGACAAACGCAACAGATAACTTAATAATGTACCTGGAGTGACTGCGCTTGGTACAGCGCTAGATAGGCCTCGAAGTCCTTCCACGACTTAAATTGTGTCTCTTGTGGTGGCGAGGCGAGGATAGAAATCTGACCCGATTCTTCACTTGCGCTACTGGTTACCGCCTCCGCCTCAGCAGAAGTCGGGCTCGACACTGGCTGCCAGTCACTCACGGAGCCGTCGGAGTCGTTGCTGGCGCTGTCGCTGTCGATACCCTCCAGTGCCAGGGGGCGCTTCTGTGCGCTGCGTGGCCGTGGTGCCATTTTCGTGCGTTTGGAGCCACGCGTTTGCTGGAGGGGGAGGATTTTTTGTGTGGGAGGGGTATACGCAGAGTATACGCTGTACCGAGTTCGGATATGGAAGATATCAGCAAATCCTAGCAAATCCGAAGATAACACAAGATTTGCTACGAGTGGGATGCTCCCAGTCTGGCAAAATACTCACTTCCTTTATTAAGTTATTGAAGCTTCTACAAAAACCGGCTGGCTAAATTTTGTCAAATCAAAACATTTATCGGATGGATAATCAACGGTATTGGTAGAAAACCTTGGGCTACTAAGCTGGCCAGGACCAATAAACTGACAGTTTCCCTTATCGGTAACGTACAAACTTTTAACTCGATCACAGACATTTGATAGCACATTTCTCTTAATTTATTTTTATCGTAAAATCCAATTTTTCAATTAAGACGGCGGCTAGGTAGCAATAAAATACATAAGAGGTATTGTGGTTTTCAAGGGTTTTCATTTAGCGCATCGTCGATTTATAATAAAATGAGGTTGTTTAATTTTGTCGAGGTCCATAAAAAGGCAAATCGATCTAGGTAAGGAGCTACGATAGGCAAAATCGAGCGCACGAGATGGATTTCGAGGCAAATCTTATCGGTCTCCTTTAAATCGATACTTTTGCGTGTTTGAAAACGCAACTCAAGCGCAGATTAATAATTCCATGCGTGCCTTTTTCCATCTCATTTTTATGCCTGGTTTTATGCACCGACTGTACTCGATCTAAACCATAAAACGGAGCACCATTCCATCTGCAAATCGCAATAAAAAATCACATACGTATTGCCAGTTTTTCGACTTAATAGAGGTGCTGACAGTTCAGCTGGTTGAACAATTTATTGAGGGGCTTCTGACAGACTTGAGTTCGAGTCCGGTGTACGAAGGAGCAGAGCTGTCGCAGCGATGCTGTAAATGCTCCACACCAAAAGGTAATAAGTGCTTTGTGTATCCTGTTTAATGGTGTGCGATCTAAATCTAACATTTTTGCTTATACTACAGCTTTTATCACAGCGTCATCAGACCCCACCGCCTCGCTTGCTCCGTCCTCATGTGCCTTCTTCTTATTCTTCAATGGCTTGGCCTTCTCTGATGCCATCTCCTATATAAGCTCGCGCGTCAGCAATCGTCCAGTAGCAGTGATCGTCTTGCGATTCTTGGACTTAGCTGGTCTAACCGTGACGGAGAGGATCTCCTGCAGGACAGCCTTTTTCCTGTAAACCCATGCTACACGGTTCACTTCGTCAGGAATAATGTTGTTCTTGGCCACATTCAGACGACCTTCCATCTTTACCATGGAGAGTGGGAAGATCCCACACGTTTCAAACCCGGCTTGGATGCTCCTAGCAAAGCTACAGCCATTTCAGGCTAAGCAGCGCAGCTTGATGTCTAGTTCCTTGTCGATATTGCAGTATCCATCATCGCTTTCGTCTTTTTGTCTGTGAAGATCTCCAAAGGCCGTCGCAGCTTTCGCTTCATCAAAGCAAATACAGCTACATCTAGCATCTGTAGTAGATGGGATGCATTGGATGGTAAGAAGACGAATTTAACATCAACGCTCGTTGTAGCTTCGTAAAAGTCGACCGAATAATGGGACGATCAACCATCCAGGAGTAGAATCAACGGGCGCGGCACGTGTTCTGGCACCGCACCTTTAAAGAAAAAAAAACCTCAGCCACGCGGCAAGCCCTTTCGCGTTGATGAAGCCCGATGCGGTGGTTGCCACTGCAGCGCCTACATCACAGCTTTCAGCCATCAGGCCGACGCTTACACGTTGATTTGGTAGAATGAACAGCGGGCACAACGTAGCCCATAGCGCTAGCAGAGACAATAATCGAAAGCTGAAAATTCATCGCTGACTCCATGTCCCAAACGTTAGACGAATTACAAACTGCGATTACTTCATTGCTCTTTGAGCGAGTCGTGAGCGCTGTTTCATTTATGTTGTACACCTGGGAGGGGTGAAGCCTCTCTTTTGTCATTAGCTTCGTTAACGTGCTGAAAAAGTCCACAATGGCACTGTGGAAAACAGCGATGCGTGTTTTGAAGAGATTCTGCGCCTTGCGCGGAAAAAGCGCTCCATGAAGCGGACATACCAGCCATGACCCACCCTAACATTGCACAGAAAGTTACATGGTTCTTCTGCCTTGCCCAAGATTGCTAGGCGGTATACAGGAGTACCAGCCCGCTGCCGCTCCACCACTCAGTCAACAATCGTCTGTGCGGCTTTATCTGAAAGCAGTGGCGCAGGCCGCCGCCGGCTTGGCACTGCAGTGGCCCCATCTTGCTCCTCGTTGACCTTTTTAAGCAGAGTACTGTACGGAATCTTAAACGTTTTAGAAACGGATTGTGCGCTTTGACCCGCGATGACGCGCTCAAATGCTGTTTGGAGGTTGACTTGAGAGTAGCTGCTTCTTGATGTGGTCATCTTGGACTCGAATTGTAGAATGGCGCCAGAGCGCGTGAGTGTTTCGCACAACAATCGTCTCCCGATTGGTCTGAACTTCAAATTACAAGGTTTTCACACTTAACTGACAGGAGCCAGCTGTATTACTTTCTCGATCTTTGAAGGTTTTAAATGAATGAAAACTAGAGTGCTACTAAAATGGTTCATGCTACTAAACTAATTGCTTACCTTGTTGTTTTTATTAATGCCTTTGTGCGTTTCATTTAAGTATTATGAAAAAACGGATGGTCCGAGATCCAATAAATCGGGCTCGATTTGCTGAACGCCTCCGAAGTACTTCAAGTAGAAAGTAGGGGTAAGGTAAGGAAGCTACGCGAGTAAGCTTTTGGGACACTCATGTTTATGCTCAAAACCTTTCTAGTAAGATTAAGGCAATACTAATTAGATATGTTTCTCCAACCCAATCGAAGAGATAGAAAGCTATCTTTTCCTGCCCGAAAATGCAAATTTGCATTCTGGTCTATTTTTCTGATTTACAACATGTTTTTTTAAAGATAAAACTTTAGTCAATCGAAAGGGCGTAAACGAAAAGTTCAGGCAAAACAAAGAGCGCTAAAAAGTCTTGTAATTTTGCTGAAAACGAGCGAAACGAAGGTCGTGGCCATAGTAAAAGGGCCATTTTTGGGGTGACACCAAAAGGGGCACAGCGTGGTTGACATCGCACAGAGACTTAGCGTGGCAGCTTATGACATTGAAACAAAAGAGAACGGAGCCCGTACCTGGGTCTATTCACTTGCCGATTTTTCAAGACCGTCGACATTTGTGCGAGCTGTGCAGATGCTGCGGTGAAAAGCGTCAAACGCCGGTGGTGTGTGGGACATGTAGTACACCGTTGTGTTTGTCCGCCCGTCGAAATTGCTTCACTAAACACGCGAGCACATCAACTTGAAGGAAGGTCATCCCTCCTTGGTTTGTCCGATTTTTTGCCTCCGGATATCGTTACACAGATATATCCAAATTTCTTATAGAAATTTGTATTTAATTTGTTACCCTATTCTCCCGGGCACGAAGATATAGCTTACATACGACGCGCAGCTGGATCAGCCAGCTTAGGGATAGGCTGGCAAACAACTTTATAGATTTTGGACCGCGACAAAACTTTGGGACGCATATCTTGATGAAAGAATGAAATGTGAGGCAGGCCCTACACAATCACAAGCCGAGAAGGGAGATTGACGTCGTATTCATCCCTATTGCGAACTCACCTTGAGCTCCAAAGCTAAGATAATTGCTTTAGTTGGTTTGATAACATGTGTGTGAAGCCAAACGACAGCCTTAGGTAACCGATAGCCACCAGTGGCCTAACTCAAGCCTTTGTCGCCGACCTCACAATCGCTATCTGGTTTACCATAGAGCTATAGCATACTGTATCCGATATTGACCAAGTCGAGACCCGAAGTTACTTGTCCAGTGTAGGCCATTGAATCTGAACCTGGACCGGATAAGCGCTGATCATCATTAAAACCGTCTTAGTGATCCTGTATGCATACTTGTGACTTATACAGGTACACATGTAGCTTAGAGGCCAGATACAACTCCATTCGTTGGTGCTCGGACCGTTTCATTTAAAAGACAAAGCATGTATCCATCTCACATTTCCATATTTTAGTCAAGGTAATACGCGTCTTAAAGTTTTGTTGCGGTCCAAAATCTATTTAGCTGTATGCCTGCCTATCCTTAAATTGCTAGATCCAGCTTTACATCGTAAGTAAGCAACAGAGCGATTTGATTGGAGGAATATATTTAAATATCACTGCCTAACCCTTCCTTAAAAAAAAGAAATGACCTTAAACATGACCGTCCCAAAAGTTTTGTTACGCAGTGTATGTTGGACCGGATATAACGCTGAACACTCAGAGGTGTGAGGGATGCCGCCTTTGGACGGCGTAAGTGATATGCCTAAAAATCATTCGCTTTGACACCTCCTATTAGCGATTTTTGCGTAATTGAGCTGCCACAGGCGATCTTATCACCGGTTCACTTCGCAATCGCGCTACAATACGCATACATTTAATGTATATTCTCTCTTTAAAAACATCTATCAAACTCGCCCGTAGTCGCACGATGCAGGGTACCGGCAAGGTATGGGTGAACATAGTAATTTTCCTGGCAAATGTTTTTAGGGATAGCAGTACTGTGATGTGGACTATAATCCAATGATACGCCGGGAGATATCTGTTTTTGCCCAATTAAGTTATTAGGGGAAGGGTTTTGGACCCGACACATTTCGGTGTCGGAACTGCTCAAACAAATATTTCTCAAATATTTGTGCAGTTCAGGCAACTAGGCTAGGATCTAGACTAGACAGCTAGCTTACCTGACATTGATAAACACCCACACTTTTCCAAGAATCTGGCGAGCCTATCCGTTTTCGTGCACACTAACACTCAGAAAGCGCGCACGACCGCGATTGCCCCTTTCAAGCGGATGCTACAGGAGGAGAATGCTAGCATGGACTTTGTCAACGCTACCCGCCATCTACGAGCGCAGACAAACAAGAACCAACAAAGAGCAATTGCGCAGAACCCGGTCCTAGCTACTAAAAAGGGGCATCGTACACGCGAAGTTGCTGGAAATTTCAAAACTCGAGACTGTGAAAAAGTGCTGCGTGGATACTTCGATGAAGAGCTTCAAACGAAGCACTTAGATCAGAGCGTGCTCGAATATAGCGTGCTCGGGGTTTCCACGAGCCAAGGCAGAAAGACCAATTTGATTGTGGACTTTTTATGCTCTATTTCATCAAGCGCGCGTTTGATAACTTTCAACAAGCCAGCAGGCACCTTCTCAGCGACATTGACATCATCCGTACCGCTCCAAGTTCGGCGCACTTCTATTAAAAAATGATGCGAAAGACAATTATTGAGAAGCTTACGCGAACGTAGAGCACGAAACTTTCTGCAATACATATAGTACTTGTTAGGTTTTGCAAGAAACAATTCTGCTCAAAGCTGGTATCTTAGATGCGTATGCATACACGCAGCTTCTGCCATATGAAACATTGTCGACCCTGAACCTGTTGAGACGCAAGTTAGCCTCATAGTACCAGGCCACGAGCAAGTCTTGTCAGATGTCAAGCATAAAATTTAAAAAAAAACACTACACGCTTCTACACCAGCAGCAAGGATAGCAGTACATCACATCCAATACCCAGTGTCCGGCTCCATCAGCGGCAGCGTCCGGCAGCATCGCTCGCAAAAGTAGCTGTGGCAACAATGTCCAGCTCCACCAAGTATCTGCAGCAGTGTCGAGCATCAACAGCGTCGTTGATCGCACCACCACCAGACTTTTTACCGAATCCTAAAGGGTAGCACCGGATGATTTGAGCATGCACCTCAAGGTCAAAGTCCTGGCTCTTCCAGGTGAGCTACGGCGCTGATTAGGGGGGGGGCATGAGATCGGAGGTATGCACAGTAGCTGCTGAGAAATAAAGCCTGAACTGGTTTGGTTCCTGTCAGCGATTGCTCAGAGACACAACCACCGGTCAAATTGCGTGTTATTTGCATAGGCAGCGCACGCTAAGTGGCTGATAAGAAAATCAATAGAGGGCATAAAAAAATTATTAAGCCACGTTGACTACTCACGCTCTTACAAGACCCCCCACCGCCTGCACGGCGACACCGTGAATGAAGTTGCGGACTCAAATGCACACTGTTTCGAGTACAAATATCTTGTAACAATAAACGTGCCGTTTTGTCGGCCTACTAGCCTCTAGAGGCCATTATTTGCGGGCTGTAAGCAAGTGACACAAAAGCTAACCGAGTTCTCTCAGCCAATATTTGACTTGCACCTAATTATATATGCTTGATGATGCTTACCGGTTTGGGCTCTGAACCAAACTGTCAAAAACATGTCGGAAAGGGCTAGGGTGCGCAATATGGTCGGTTAGGGAAGGCGTCACACTGATCATTGCGTTCCTAAGTCGGATCCGATTTTGCTAAATCGGACCAATTTACACTTGGCTCTGTCCGTTGTTTCTAATTCACTCCCCGAGATAACACAGAAAATCGAATGGCAACATTGATGAAAACCATAATAATTTTTTTTCAGACTTCTGCCAGCATTGTATCGGTTTTTTTGCCCCCAAGAATTATGGAAGTAGCCGATACCAATCTGTGCCGAAACCACATTGGTGTATAACCAATAATTGTCTCCTTAAATGACCCCTCTCTCCCAAATTTATGAGCAAGCTGGGGGGGGGGCTTACGATAGTGCACCTATAAGCCAAATACACTTGATTTCTGGAGAATTGAACCCGGAGGCACTTATTTACAAGCAAAGCGTGAAATAGCTCGTCACAGGGGACCCGACAATAGCATACTAACCCATTATGTCGGATCAGCGGCAATAGGTACAGTGGGCAAATTTTCATTAACAAAACTAAATGACTGTTGCTTAAAAAGTTCCAAGAAATTCATTATTTGCACAATTACCGTGCATGTTCACCACTTAGTACCTAGATTCATCTGACGACGGTAGTACCGTCCCAGTTTTTATGATTGGTCTTTGCCCCCAAACACATTATAAAACAAGTAATTTTGGCCGTCAAAGGCGATAGGCGGTTGCACGCGTAGCGCAGCACCATGCGTGCCATGCTAAACAGGCGCTCGGCTGCATTTGAAGTTGACGGGATTGTTCTAAGCACGACATGTTTTTGTCTCCCTTGCGCCGTTTTAAATCCTGACCAGCAAAAGCGAAGTGATCAGAAGTGCGTGCACGGCGGAGAAATGGTTAGAGCAAAGATCTCTCTGTCCGAGTTAGTTGTTTTGCTGGGAAGACAAGTACTTTAAGTACACCTAAAACAAAGTAAGGTGATTGCACAATTTGTGCATTTAGTGATGAAACTATGGCATAAAGTAATAGCAAATATTGGATTTTACGTAGCTGTATGCGTACCGAGATATTAGTCAAACGCCGGTATCACCTCCAGATGACCGTAGATCACTCATGTGGGCCCAGTAAGCTTAACTACCCGCACTACAGCTTCATGGCTTCCAGCTGCGCATCGGCTAATTGTGCCATGAGCTTGCAGACATCTTCAGCCAGCTTTTTGTCGTCCGCACTGACGAGCTTACGGAGCTCGCCGTAACGATCCGTGAAGTATATGGCGATCCCCACCGTGTGCTGTCGTACTTTTGGTCGGAGAAAATCCTTAATCTAAATTGCAGAACCGAAAGGCTAAATGTAAACTAAAAATTGAAAAGTCGCGCCTTGCACGAAGAAAATCTGAAATTTGTCGGTAGCTTAAGATTATTTTGAGCCGCCCTTCTCTGGAGGCTAAGACGGAGAAACCTAAAAATTAACAAAGCGTGGAGTTGGGAGCAGACTTCTGCGACTTGGCTTACTTTAACGGCTTATGCGCATCTAAGGTATTTATTCACATCGGCTTCATGCGCCGTCAAATGTGCTTTGAAATCGAATACATTCGATCGCTGAGTGCTGCCAGGCAGCGGCTATGGCGTCACCTTGATCCGATAACGCCGTCACTGACCAGCAGCTTGTAGCGGGTATCGATTCCCGCATCGGCGAGATGCTGCAGAGAGCTTAAAACCTGTAGCTTGCCGCTCTAATTGCTACACTGCAGCGAGGTAACAACAGTTAGTTTAGGTGCATCTATATAGATGTAAGCTGCTCTCATCTTTGCAATATCCTTCCGCTTCTGTACACTTTGCTAAGCCCTGCGTTTTCTATGATAGGTACCGATGTTCTGCCACTCCAACTCACTCTAAATTTTCAGAAAGGACGCGGTATTTTGTAAGTTGTAAATTGTACAAGACCGAACAAGCTACAGTTAAGCGAACCGAAGTATACGGTGACTGCATATCCAAAAGCCTCTTTAAAGTCCTAAATCGTTCCTTCAATAATCGAACGCACCTTCAACAGGCATTCGAGTAGACGCCAGCTTTGAAATTGAAAGTTGTCTGTGTTCTAGTCAGCGAATCTCCATCGCCCACACAAAACGGAGTCATAACTGTAAATGCCACACCATAGCCAAAATAGGCAAATACGTTATGACCACGAGGCTATATACACACAAAAAAATTGTGACCGAAGCTTGAGTGCTAGAAAATCTTTGCATGACTCCAGGAATCGGGCAGGATGGCCTAAGAAATAAACCATTTGCGATTATCACAGACAGCTTGAACATTCACAGAGCGGAGATCTAGAAAACATTAAAAGTATACTTATACATATACATGTTACATAGTTAAAAAAAACACGCATACAAGACTACCTTTAGGGTTGTACCAGCCCTCCAAATCCCGTGGGAGATTGATCGATATTTAAGTTCCATCCATGGCGCCACAACAGAGGGAAATCCTCAAACTCGTCGAAAGGCGCCCACAAAGATATTTCATTCCTTAGTCGTTTCAGGTAGCTTGACGCACATAGACCGCAGTGCTACAAGCTTTCGAACAATTATATGAATATATTGTGGGTCTAGGAACACTATTAGGGAAGCTGGCACTTCCTGACAAACCAAAGCGCTGATAGCGGTTTGTCTAAACTCAAAGTGAGCTCAAGTACGGCCTATCGTACGCTACAGTTATGGCTAGTCTCATACTGCTACCTGCTGCCCTGTCTCATACTGAAGTAGTAGCTATCTTTGGTATCTGTTCTTGTTGCCAGCTTGGTAAGGTCTGCCTGTTGACATTCCGCAGTGCATGGGCTCGCTTGATTCTTTAAAGCCCTCCACCACTACACCGCCCTCCCAAGCCTTGCCCGGCTCGGATAATCGAATTGAATACAAATTATAACAATTGAGGGGTTGTCGAAAACATAAGGTTTCAGAAGTTTGAAATAGCCGTAATTTACGAAAGCAATCCAAGAATTCCGAAAAGAAAAATACGCCCATCTGGAGTTGTTCACTGTCGGGTGAGCGTATGAATGTGCCTCTCGAATCGTGAATCAACTCTGGCAGCTGCAAATTGCTTGAGTAGTACCGGAATGTCTTTTGCTAATGATTTTGCGATTCACACGAGTCCTCGATCGACTCTAAGCATGCTGTTCCAGCATACCAAGATGTCGTAGTCCTTTTATGTTTGTTTCATACATAGTCAAGTAGTTTCCTTACCGTCAGGATCTACCCCTGAGCTGCAACATGCTCCCGATCTTCCTCCGTGATCTGCAACGAGCTGTCCGCATAGAACATCAACCTCGATGAATGAACGTCTGTTTCTGCTCCTGTCACGAAGTGATGGACGCGGAACAAGTGTGTGTCAGCCTTCGTGACTTGGTAGGGACCGGTCCATGTCACAAGAAGCTTATCTTGATGTTTACTATCCACACGTGATCGGAGAACGTAATCTCCAACATCAAAATTCGGTCGTTGTCCGTGCTGGTGGCGATTTCTGTTACGCTCGGTCTGTCGGTCACGCGCCGTGATCATCGGTTTATGCATAGCACGTTCGATTTCCTAGATTACAGTTAGCCAACATTCAATATCGCTCGGTTGTTCTGGTAGCTCCAGGATTTTCCGTTGTTTTGGGTCTACACAGAAACTCAGCGGCGATGCATTTGATAGCCCACAGAACAACTTTACAGGTGCCTTGGTACCAAGCGATGGAACCGGCGTATGACTTAAAATTCCTTATAATGTGGGTACGAAAAAGGTCCAGTCACGTGTTCCCACTCATATTCTAAACACATTACTCGTAGCACTTGTATGGCATCGCGGTTTGCCCGCTCAACGCTGCCATTTTTCCACGGACAGGAGGCAACAATAAATGCTTACTTTGACTTGACGGCAAATCTCTGCTACCACAGCGCTCTTAAAGTGTGAGCCCTGGTCGCTAATCCAGAGCGGTGGGATGAAGTATCTGCTATGCCATGCGCGAATAGCGTCGACGGCTACCTTGCAGGTCGGTATTACACATGGGACAGCTCGCAGAAATGGGTCGCTTCGTCCATAAGTACTAAACGGTTGCGATCGCCTGCCAAACTATCGCCAAGAGATAAAAATCCCAGTGGAGAGCTCCATTACGCTCATTGGTACGGTAAGTCGCTCCTCACGGGGGTTGATTCACCTTACTACCTCTCATATGGTGACATAGTAAGCATCTTGAAAAAACGTTCTCCATCTGGGCTCTTAGGCGGACCAAGTAGACGAATCTTCGTATCGCTTCAATAGTAGCATCTCTGACCTGGTAGCTTTGTAAACCGCAATGTGCCACCACCAATATACGCTTTATCAGAATAGCGTCTGTCTCAGGGATCACAACTTTCCATTTACACACCAACCGTGCTCGGTATCTCCTATTGCCTCCCGTGGACGACGTCGTTTGTGTTGAGCCTGAGACTCGAGGATCACTTATCGGGTAGGCCATTTGAAATCTATGTCGTTCATGGGGCGTATCGGTAACTGCGAGGGTATGGTGGTGACGTTCCGGTCACCTAGTACCATGCGGCTACTCTTTCCGCGTTTCCGCTTACTTCGTGCAGCCCCTGAGTTCGTAGGAGCTTATGGGTGTCTTGGCGTCATCTGGCGTAGGTGGGCATCATTGGTGTGGTTTCCGGCCCACCGAGACACCATGTCGCTCCAAATGTTTGATGTTCCCTCGATGTGCTCGATCACGTACTTGTACTCCATGGGGTGGGGGGGGGGGGGGGTTCGTGGCTCACCTGAGCAGATTGCCTCGAATATGGGTTTGTACTTCCGCACCCGGAACAAAAACGTAGATCCAGTTATGATGGTCGCAGTATAACCGGAAAACATGGGGCCTGATTGGCAAGTAGCTACTATTATCACACGCGCACACAATTGTATATGCTCCCTGTTCTATGATACTCCGCTGACACTGTGATCCAGTAAAGGTTCCGCGCAAACAGATCAACATTGGGTGCTGTTGTTGATGCTCTGGCTCATTAGCCTTCCACTCAAGAACTTGAGTCACCACAAGACTCCAGCCAATATTACTAGCGTCTGTCAAAACGCACATTGCTGCATGTTCCACAGGGAAAGCCAACTTGACGCTGTTAGCCAATAATCGCTTCATCCCGTCAAACACTAGTCGTTCGTCATCGGTCAGACTGAGGGATATCCCTGAGGCAACACGTTTCGTCCAGGGCTCCTCCAATTCAGTATTAAACGGGATTGCACACCTAAAGTAGCAGTAATAAAATCTTTAATACCATGCCAAACAATAATAAAAACGACCGCAAATACTGCAATTCATTGTTATTCCTCTAAGTCTGAAGCTAGCGTCGCTACGTCCCACATGTTTCTGTTAGCACGAGGAAACATGATCAGCTCAAAGTTAGCAGGCAACATTAAAGTACGCTGCGGGGTCAGCACCAATTTGCACTGCGAGAAAAGCCGCTCGCATGCATTTGACGTCGAGGGTAGCTGCTTCAAGAGCAAGCTATAGGCAGCACGCCCACCATGCTTCGCTCTTTTACCTGGCCCTGTGCGAAAAATCAGAGCTGCATAGTCGTCGGCACAAACCTTTCTCTTCTTGCCCCTTACCTCTATTTCAAACAGCTTCACCGCTGCTAATTCGCCACTGGAAATGCTACTTCCGTTGATAACCTTGACGGCAGCAGCCTCGAAAACAGGAGAGTGGACAATGCTTGCATCTGCCTTCAGGTGTCCACGCATGCATGGATACTCAGCAATCAGCGAGTCGAAAAGCAGGCCCACGTCCGCTAAGTCGAGCGCGTCGCGCTGTAGCATGTTCGTCACGCCCTGGAACTTCTTCATATGCTCTAACAACCCGACAAGCTTTCGATGCGACGCCCCAGTTGGAATGAACGCCTCCACGGTCTCCACTGTTTTTATCTGTGGGCGAATTCGGTCGTACCGTTGAAGCATCTCAAAACTGGAACTCCATCGTGTCATATTTCGTTTGATAGGATTAAGACTTGTCACTTTCGCAAGCTCGCTTGCGCTCGCTGCCACACTGTTTGCAACGGTAGAGACCTTGGTCGAGAGCCTCGTAAAAGTAGGCGCAGACGTCTTTGTTGTTTGCTGGCATCTTGTACGCTAGAGTGTGTTCTAGAAAGTAAGAGGTCGAAGAGATTAAGGTATGGGAGATTTTTAGGATGATGCTGTGCTATCCAGTCATTTTTCTTCACTACGTGAACGTATACAGACAGCAAGATATGGTCTGGATGGAGTTGCTGGTGTCCAGCGATTTGAATTATACTTGAAATTTCTTTGAAGCTACTTATGACAAATTGTATTGTAAAAATTGGTACAATATGGTATTTTAGTTTTGGTAAAATTTACAATAATCCATTTTTTTATTGAAAAAACTGATTTTAGTGATATGGAAATTTTGAATTCAGACCCCTGGTTTCGTCCGTCTGGCTACTCTCGCCAGAGCGTTGTTCAACGCATCTGCAGCGGTCGGGTGCTTCTTGCATAGTCTAATAAACTGTATTCCATCCAATTTGTTGAGCACAAAAACAGCTGATTTTCACCTTGCACCGGTACGGTCGAGCATTCGTTTTGAGTCGTACACGCAGTGGTGGTACCTTAGCAGGTGGGTCCGCTCCCAATTGCAGCCTCCATATATTAAACTTGCTCGCAATGCGAAACGAGGGAAACCATTTGCAATCGCTTTCTTTATCAGGTCACTCACATGCGCTCGTACATCATCATCTTTTCAGCCGTCGATACCAATCGTTAGTTCGTTGGCATCGTCAAATTCATCTCCGTCCGTATCAACCGCTAAAGGCACTACCAGCATGTCAATTTTCCGCCCAACGTCAATACCTAGGGAGAGCAACAGGTCGTTGCCCAACAAGAACTCACCTGAGTCGCCAGGAATGATTAAGTACTCGACTGGCCCCGCAATTTTAACAAGACCAGCAATAGCTCGCAGCTTCAAATTCAGTTTCGCAGTCCAATTCACGAACATCATAGTACCATTAGCCATAGTGCATTCCACAGGCTCCTCTGACTTATGGCGCACAACTTCAGGCTTCGCCCTTTTCAACCGATCAAATGCATGCTCATCTAAACCAAAGCGGTCCGCCCCACGCTTTTCTCTCTGCGAGTAACTTATCGTGCTCTGCTGGTGTCACGGTTGGGCATTTGGACAAGTAGTGGGCTCTGCGACAACGAAAAAAATTGTTAAGGCACTTACTTCGTGGCTAAACGAGTCAATATCCCAGCCTGGGACTGCCCACTCTAGCTGTCGGGCTGCTTCATTTTCCTCACTGATCTGCTATCCTTGTGCTCGGTATGGCGTTTCCTCTGGTTCGAATCATGACTGCGTTATGAGCTGCTGCCAGCCCTTTTCAGGGCACGTTCTTTGATTGCTTGCTCCCTGGATTTGTCGCTCACCAAGCTGTATTGCTTCTTGCTGTCCGACTTCGCCTCAGGGACACGATAGTCAAGGTCGTTTTGCACGTTATCCTGCAATCCGATTGGAAGCGAGTTAATAAGCACCTTACATTTTTCTTTTGACCCCTTCTCAGACTCGAAGAAACTAGTACAACCATTTTCCTAATCAACATGTTGCATTGATGGAAGTAGTCAGTCACTCTCGAATAAATGTCCATGTTTTATGTCTATGTGAAGCTCGTCGCGAAAAAGGTCGTTCAGAGAGAGCACCTGGTTCTGGAAACTGTCAGTGATCTCACGAATCTTCTCCAATAGAACATCATCCGTCACGGTCTTCTTTTCTACCCCCCCCCTCCCCAACGAACCTCGGACAGCGTGTCGAGCAAATAGTAATCAAAAGCGCTCTTTACACTCCTCATCACAGCAGTCACGTCCTCCTTGCTGTCCTTGTAGAGCTCCTTTACGTGGCCTATATACTCCTTTCACAGTTCCATCCTCTCTACCAGCGCCTCCCGGGCGATAGATGTCACCTTAGGAGCGTTTACGACCGAAAAAACCGGCTGCGGTACACACACTTGCTGTGGCAAAAATGCTTCATCCGCCCCTGTCGTCGCGTCGGTCGGCTGCTCACGTCCTCCAGAGCTAGCTTCCTCTCGGTGGTCCTCTTCGTCGTCGCTTCCAGTAATTTTAGGCGCCGGCATCTTCTTTGAGTCGGTTAATTTTCTCCCATCAGTCGGTTAGTTGCTGCACCCGCAACTAAAGATAACTCTGTAGTGGGCCTAGGAACACTATTAGGGAAACTGGTGCTTCCCGACAAACCGACGCTCCGTTAGTGGTTTGTCTAATTTCAAAGTGAGCTCAAGTATGGCCTGTCGTACGCTACAGTTATGGCTAGTCTCATACTTCTACCTGCCCTGTCTCATACTGAAGTAGTAGCTATCTTTGGTATCTGTTCTTGTTGCCAGCTTGGTAATGTCTGCCTGTTGACATTCCGCTGTGCATGGGATAGGATTGATCTTTTAAGGTCATCCACCACTACAAAATATTCACAGTACACCACACTTTGGAAACACCAACTGCATTTGCATTGATTTCGATAACCTCCACTAGATCTCAAATAAAGTAATGTAGAAGCTACAGCCCTTTCAATGCCGCACTTCGTAAACAGTTTGAGCGTAAAATCACCTCGAAGCGCATTGCAACGTTTCCGAAATGTCACTTCCGAGCAGCGCAAAAGCAAAGCCAAGCGTTGTAGCTTTTAGCATCTAACATAGTCACTCTATTAAGTCATACCACGAGTAATTATGGTGATTAGGTTGCAGCACAGAACTTGTTCATAATTCAAACCAAGCATGTAAGCATAAAGTAATTACCGAGACGTATTCAAAACCGGTGGTTTTGTTTAAAGTTGATGAGTATTCTAATTATATCAGATTTGTGACGCCACTAAAGCGCGATTGCACGACTAGGTTCGAAGCACGACTAATTAGAGTAAACGGTGTATCTGCCTCAATCGTTAGCACATTTATGAAGGCATTCCTGGGTAGCATCAACCCACACGCCAGCGCTACAGCTGCGGCACCCGTCTTGACTACCAGGGAAGCAAGCTGAGGCGAGCTAGACATTGCCAAAAACGGTGACTGAAAATGTGGTTATTGGCTGAGAGAGAGCCGGACTGCAGCTCAAAGAACTTAGAAACCCGGCCCTCTGTCCGGCTATCGGGCTGTTAGCGATTAACAAATTTAGTCAATCAACGTGCGATTATTCCCTAGCCCTAAGCGGATTATCAGACCGAGAACCGGCAGCGACCCCCTAATTTGTTTTGGCCAGCAATCCTATCGCTTAAACAACCCCATTTTCCGGGCTTTCTGCAACTATTCCCAACCAGTCTCAAACTGCCCCGTCCTTGCGGAGATCAAATTCAAGGTTGTGTGAGAATACATACATTTGAATTAATGGGAACGGTATCTGGCTATTTGCATGGAAGCGCGATTATTCCCACGGATGGCACATCTGCCCATCACTTGTTCCAAGCAAAGTGGGAAACAGGTCCGATGCGCACGACCAATGCTATTCCATGAAACTGAAACATATACCTAGACGCTAGACGTAATACGCTGCTAAAAAATGCGTAAAAAACACCAAACCTGGTACCATGTCATAGCACTACCGGTTTTGAAGCTGTTGGCAGCATTTATGTTTCTTTGATGCAAAGGGTGTCGTCACGGCACTCCATGGGATATCAAAGGTCGTATTTGTATGCCAGATGTGGGAATAATGGGGTTTTCATGCAAATAGCCAATACTAAAGCCTTAAATAAAAACCAAGTCGTGCGGTGCACGAAGGAGCTCTGAAATTGAGAAACGGCGGAACTTTTTTTAAATTGAAACAACCACTTTTCAATATCTCTAGAAATTGAAGTAAATCTAAACAAATTAATACATTTTTAATTGCAAGGTAACGCTCTGTCAAAGTCGTATTAATATTATCAGAAGCTAAAAAAATATAATTATCCGTCACTGGCAGAGCAGACAACATTGGTGAAGTGTTTGTGCTGACACGTATTAATGTCAGTCCCCCGTCCTATGGCGCTTTAATACGTCCCTTATGCCTGCTTCGCAGCTGCAGCATCTGCCAACTGTTTACCTGTAATTTGGAAAAGCGTCCCCCTCATACCTGCCTGGCTCGAGATAATGGCGACAAAGGCCTCTCCAAGTGACGGCTTTTTGCCATTCTCCAATTGATTCTACGCGAGATGCTATAATTTTGTTTTAATCTGATCCATCGAATGGGTTCAAAACTTGGTCTCCGCCCTTCACTTGAGCCTTACTGATTCTTGGACTTAAAGCTAAAAGTGATACCGGATTTGCAGGTGGTCCTAAAAAAAAGTAGGCGCCTTGTATCGGCGCTGCTTCTAGGCTACATTCAACGATGACCATATTCTGGCGCATTCGTAGTAGGGAAGCTCAAAGCATGTAAGGGTGGCTAAAGTTGCCACCACCTTATTAAGATTTCAAAAAACGAAATACCGCTACTAGCATTAACACTTTCGTGATACACCTACCTAAAGTATATCATATACACCCAATTTATTTATTTCCCAAAGGGCGCCCTTAAGCGAAATCACTGTACTTGTTTCGTATTATCTCTTGTATCAAATCCTTGAAGATGCATTAAATATACAACATGAAAAAAGCATCTATCTTTGTTAAAGGGCACTCGTTGCTGATCCCAACTGAGAATTATGAGACGAGCCAATTGTTCCCAACTAGTACTCAGCCAATACCCAAACGCTGTTAGAGCTACCATCCTAGACCAACCTGCTCCCAAACATGAACGAATGGTGCCCAACT
>NW_003303527.1:29146-31251 GCF_000142945.1 Phytophthora infestans T30-4 | reverse complement strand
GTCACTACGAGCTCTTCCCCACAATCAACTCTCGTCTGCATATTGTAAAATCACGTTTAGTAGCACTATTTATATCTCAGTGAGGTACCGTACTGCTTGATAGTCAGGAATACATTTCAAATTTCTGGAATTTGTGGGTCTTCTTCAATAAAAAGTCCTTGTTTCCGTATCGGCCAAAATCGATATTGTCCGTCCAAGTCAGTGCTTTTCGTATCAGCTTCACAGCTCCTGTAGCACGGTGCCACGTTTGCATCAAACTTTATCACATGAAACCGGCAAAGCATCACCAGTGCATCAGGAAACGCTTCCTTCAATACAGATATCTCAGTGAAGTCCTTGTCTATCAGGATGCACTTCACTCGAATCCAACAAGGGTTGTTGCGTGTAAACTTTTCCAATGCTGTCAACAGTGTTGGGTATCGCTCGTTCTGAGCGATTGAGTGTTGTACAAACTGTCCTTTGCCGAACGCATCGTGGGCCATAATGGAGAACACTTTGTTTTTGGGAGCATTGGTGCCGTGGGTCGCGTCGATCATCACCACTTCTGGAAACAAGTGGAACAGCTCACGCATATGCTTCGTCTGAAGTGTAACGCAAGTCGCAATACGCTACGAATTATAAACAAGTTAGGTAGCTGTTCACTCAATTTTTAGGATAGCTCCATATAAATCATACCTTCTCTTGTATATCGCCAAATATACGACAAATATTTCCTTCTTGTATAGAGAACTCGATCAACTATTGCTTTAGTCGCATGAACACTTGTCGGCGCGGTATAATCTTGTTTCTTGAGCTTTCGCACCAAATTGTGCACGTTCTGGATCGTAGGGTTGGATGAAGAGTTTTCTTGGATGTAGATCTGAATCTTTTTCTTTGGAGCCCCTGCTTTCCGCAACTCATTTACAGTTCTCACAAGATTTGGTTCCAACGAGGTCCGATTGTGAGAATACTGGCCGAAAGCCCGCATTATTGAGTATATGACTGTGTTCCAGTCGCAACGAAGTGATCCGCAAGATAAGAGTTGGTTCACGGCCATCCACCACTTAACACAGGCATTGATCTGTAATACACACTTAGTACACCGAGTTAGGCCGACTTGCCCACATACGTTTTCCATTTGACTAACCCAACCCAACGGGAGCCAAACGGGAGCCCTTCTGGACAGCAGTAGCCCAACTGGACAACCGCAGCCCAACCGGGGCCCAACTGGAGATCGATCTCTTACCTGCACGTTGCACATCAGTGCACGGGACTGCTACCTCTTCCTCTTGTCTTGGCCGCGCGGCTTGTACTTCCCAGCGTGCGTACAAACATACGTCCTAGCATAATTTTTCCATTCTTTAGGAGCGAGCGGAGTATTTGAACCGGTAGTTTGAATCTTCTTGTTCCGGTTTGCCACTTTGTTGTTGGTACGGATGCGAAAGCTCTAAAATATACAACCCGTTAGCGACCAATACGTACAGATTAGTGAAATGTTGTTTGCAAACCTGGAAAGTGCTTCGCTCGTACTCTCGCAGGTAGTCCTCCAGCTCTTCCCACGATGTAAATTCTGTTCTGTCTGGGGAGGGTGCAATGTCAACCACCCTTTCCTCGCTCTCGCCGCGCGAAGCTGTCTGCAGAGGCTGTGATCTCTCAGAACGACTCTTTTTAGAAAGTGATGAGCGCGAGCTGGTGACGCTGGATGTGTCGACCCATTTCTCGTCACTCTCGGTCGCGGACACACTTCACGCATCGGATAATACACCGTCGCTGCCCATACCACCCTTGTCAGGCTCTCTTACAAGCGCTTTCTTACGCCCCATGTCGACTGGCATGGCGATGCTGGCTAAATGAGTGGTCAGTCGGAGGGAGAAAACTAGCTATACGCTATACGCCACGGCGAATATGGTCACTGAGTTAGGGTAAGTATTTGGTCTCGACATCACGACCTCAGCTGGGTACGGTACTCACTCTCTTGTTAGAGCACGCTGGATGATTACGAATCGCGGGGTTTGTCGTATATTTTAAATACGGAGCAGAATCAGTTGAGCACATGCAAAAAGGCGCACCAGGGGACATTTGAGGACCTGATCCGACCCCTTCTTTTGGAAAAACACTTTAACCCC
>NW_003303527.1:24153-26784 GCF_000142945.1 Phytophthora infestans T30-4 | reverse complement strand
CCCACGGTGCCGCCAGGAAAGCCTGGCGAACGTCAAGAAAGCGATGGGTCCTGTCGTCTGTACGGTCGTCGATAGAGTTCGAAAACGCCAGTGATGCTCCTACTACTGTGGAATCTTTTGCCGTTCGAAGGGTATTGGTGACCGATGAGCGGCCATGGGATTCGAACCGGAAGTACCGAGAGGCCTTGCCTATTGCTAGTGAAATTTGCGATTCGATGGCTGGTTTAGGCATGGTCCAATATCGTGAAGCAATGACTTATTTAAAGGCCGTCGCCCACCGTTTCAAGGTTGGAGATTTTTCTTCATCGATTAAGATGCCGACAATCAGTGAAGGTACGCGCGACGATGTCTTCGACTCAGATACCGTGGGCGAGGTTGAAGTGGAAGACCCTGAATTATCACAGCCTTCTACGCAGATTACACCTCAGTCTGGCGAGTCTGGCACCCAGTCTGGCGAGTCTGGCACCCAGTCTGGCGAGTCTGGCACCCAGTCTGGAGAGTCTGGCATCCAGTCTGGAGAGTCTGGTTCGGTGTCGGCCGAGCTTATTTGTCAGACTGGTGTGGAGACTTCAGCTTCTCATGCGACTCTGCAACCGGTCGGAAATGATACATTTGATGTGGCGAGCCCTCCAAGGTCCCGAGGTCGCCCAAAGCAAAGTGCAAAATCCAAGAAAGCAGCTCGCCGCAAAAATGTTTTGATGGTGCAAGATGATTCAAATTTGTACTCGGATAATCTGAGTTTAGCAACCATACAAGACGCCGTACGCATTGAGTCAACATACGAGACATCTGCCGCAATTGTGTCCAGATTTAAGCTGTTCAATTTCACAAAAAATCCCCGAGCTCCAGTTGCCCACAAGGTAGCAAGACTTCCCGCCTCAAAAAAGATCGTCTCTGCTGAGTCCATCCCCCGAAATTTTCCGAAAGGATATCCTTGATAGATGCAGTGCCAAAGTGCTAGCTCTTCAGAAGGCACACAAGGAATCAAGTGATCAAAATCTAGGTGAGAAGGACATTGTCGTGGAAATTGTTGGAGTAGGTACCTACTCCACCGAGACGCTGGGTGTCATGAAGAAGTGGCACAAAGCGATGAAAACCATCCAATATGTGGAAAAAGCTATCGTTTGGATTGATACCATCGATTTCGAACTCCAAATGCCCCGATGGTTTTGTGTTGATCTTGATCCTGATACACAATCCAAGATCAAATCTATTCCTTTACTATCGGTGCAGGTACGCAGTTGCATACAGTCAGGCCCCGCAAGGAATAATAATATCTACTGGCGGTGTAATGGCACTTAGGCTGGAGGCATTCGAATCTCTTCGGCCAATTTGGCCTTGAGGGGACCACCCCGGTACATTTAAGTCGGTTTTTAAATTTTTTTGCCAGGCGGAGAGAAGAACACGCGTTGGTTTTTAGAACAACTTCAATTCGCGGTTAGCTTCAAGAACAGGTATTGTTTTTCTTAGCGGTGGAGACTATGAAGGACGTGTTTGCTGGCATGACAAACCAAAAGATTTTGATTCCTGTCATCTGCAACAAGAATCACTGGTGTGCGGTTATGATGGATCTGTCGCTTAAAGAAGTTTTTATCTATGATCCAATGAGCTCAAGCTACGGCGTAAAAGTTCGACCTCTCGCTGAGAAGATGGTAGCATTGCTGCCAGATTTCGCTACAAGAAAATACCGAATTCGACCATACACGAGCGAGCTTGGAGTGCAGGTTGATAGCTACAATTGTGGCATGTATATGCTGTTAGCTTTTGAGATATTTGCCGGTGCTGAAAACCTATATCTGCTAAGTCGGAAGGAGCTACAGTATTTGCGCTATCGGTACCTGTGCATGTGCATTTAATGCAACTAGTTTTTCAATGATTTGGTCTTTTGTTAGTGTGTTTGATGCGTTGACTACTTCCAGGTTATTCCCCCTGCACTTTGTCTTGAGAGTTAGATGCTGACCGTCTTGCGGGGTTCAGTTTCAAAGCCAACACACTGCCATCCGGTTATACGTATACTCCGAAGACACGTCAACTGATGACACGTCCGGCTCTTCCTGAGTCTGGCATATTCGGGCATGCTAATCGGTTGTATTCTGGTGTAATTGTACTGTCTCTTGTTACCCAGTCTGGCTAAATAACGAGTGCCTTAGATATAAAGTCATTTATGCTTCGCCAGGAGAATCTTTATTGTAGCAAAATTTGTGCGTTTGCCAGCCCAAAACGAGAAAGAACACTTCAAGTGGTGAATCACCAAACGCGAAAGCTAGCCTTACAACATAACTAGATTGCATACGCTCATGCCAGGAGGGACAGCATGTATCTACTGTAGAAGTGATTGCAGAAGTGACTGCAACGTTGAAAAATCGAGACGAGTGATAACAAACTTAATGTTGCCACTTTTCAGCTTCAATGCAGCGGATTCCATAGCTACCACGGTATATCCGTACAGGGTAGCAGGCAAAGTATATACCAGTTGTGACGGGGTCACACAGCACCTTGCACAGAGAAACTTCTTAAGGGTATTTACTACCCGAGTGAATGTTAGTCGACGTGTTCCCGACCTCAGAGGGAACGGTTTGCTACTTAGAAGAGTAACCCGTAAGGCTGATGTATTTATAAGTAAGCTTAGCT
>NW_003303527.1:9006-10251 GCF_000142945.1 Phytophthora infestans T30-4 | reverse complement strand
AGTGGGCACGCGACCAGGTAGCGTTTTTGGGTCACATCGTCACTCCGTCTGGCATATTGCCCAACCCCGAAAAGGTCAAGTCGGTGATGAACGTGCTCAGACCGCACGACTTGCACACTGTGAGGGCGCTCCTGGGTCTGACTAGTTACTTCAGGCGGTACATCCCGGGATACGCAGCCATATCGGCCCCAATCGAACGGCTTAAGATGAAAGGGGCCCGATTCTTCTGGAGCGACGACTGCGAGGCCGCTTTCCTGCAACTAAAGCGTAAGCTGGTGGAACCTCCCATCCTGGTGTATCCCGACTTTTCGAAGCGCTTCCTTCTATATGTGGACTCGTCTAAGCTCGCTGTAGGGGCATGCTTGATGCAAACCGTGGAGGGGCGCGAGAGAGTCGTGGCCTATGCGAGCAAGCTACTAGTTGGCTCCGAGAAGAACTGGGTCCATAAGGAGGACGGTACGTCGGAGATCGAGTGCTGGGGTATCGTTTGGGCCACGCGCAAGTTCCGCTGCTACCTGGACCGTTGCGAGTTCGACCTATACACGGACCACAAAGCTTTGACGTGGGTATTCAACGAAACTAATCGTACGAGCAACGCTAAGCTGGCTAGGTGGGCCATGGAGTTGTCTCAATTACGTTTCAAGGTGTTCCACAAGCCTGGTACTTCGATGGGTCATGTGGATGGTCTGTCCAGGCTGTATACCCAAACCATCAATGCTATCTCTATGGCGGAGCTACTCAACGATGCTGACGAGCCCCCTCCTTGTACTGTCGAAGTCGGGGAGACTACGACTCTCGACTCGACTATGCTCCCTTCAGGGACCTTGCCCGAGGACGCTGGCGAAGCTAGACCCGAGCCGTTCCCCGACGAAGAAGAGGTTACCGACCAACTCCTAGTGTCCCCCGTTGATGTGTTCGGGTTACAACAAACTCGCTTCGTGGAAGAACAGAAAAGGACTCCCTGGATCCAAGCTATGATAGCGTTCCTTAGCGATGGAGCTCTAGCTCTGGACCCTCAAATGCGCACCAAAATCCTGCTGATGGCGCCTAACTACTCGGTAAAGAACGGAGTACTCATGCGTCGCGTACACCTGAAGGCTCGCGCTGGACCGGCGTCTACTCTTGAAGTTCCTGTGATTCCCCTGCCTTTCATATCGACGGTACTACATCACTGTCATAAGGATGTACTTGCCGCTCATGTCGGAGTTACTAAGACGCTCGACAAAGTGCGCAAGCACGCTTACT
>NW_003303527.1:3827-7253 GCF_000142945.1 Phytophthora infestans T30-4 | reverse complement strand
TTCAGGATTGGAATCATATACGCTTCCATAATTATAATCCTGGCCGGCAACGGTTTCCAAGATTAATACGCGATACATGCTAAGGGAATGAGGAAAGATCGGTGTATTTATAGTCACGAGAATGAACACAAAGGTTGCATCCTCTTCTTAGCGCCGGTGGTCACACATTCAGCGGACCTTCAGTGCAAGCGTGGCTCACGTTTACTAAAAGCCCACCGGACGGTAATCTGCAAATGCTTGCTGAGTCATCTACCACGGAAACGGATTCGTGAGAAAGGCAAGTAGCCGAACCGACCATAGCGATTCCGACACACCCAATGGGGCCTGTTGTGACCGATCATTCTGTGCGTGGAAGCGCCTGCTACGACCGACCCTTAAAGCCGCCCTAAGGCGTGCTGTGACTGACCCTCCGTATGCAGATAGACCACAAAGAACCCTCGAAAATGGAGACGTAAGCCCATAAATGTACACTATTCCTCGATTACGGATGATCTAACTGATGTAATGGTTGATGGATGGAACATTCGAATGTACGTCGCGTCGATACTCAAATGAATTAAAGTCGGTATATAGGTCACGCTTTCGCTGTCTTGTGTGAGCCAATCATCCTTGCTGACGCGCGAACATCATCGAGCAGCCCTCTATGGGGGCATCATCACGGAGGAGATCGAGTCAGCAACACCTTGGCCGTCGTCGCTCCTTGAGCAAATGTTGTCCCGTACCCGGGAACGGAGGGGTCATTCCAGGAGCTCTGCCTCCCGTCGGGATGACCCGAGACCCTGGAATCACTCCTCGCCCCGCCGTCCCGTCAGGGTGGTTCCCGTTGAACTCAACCTTCGCACGTACCCTTGACCGAGCCCGTTAGGGTGGTACTATAAGGGGACCCCTGAACGCCGGAGTCTTGGCGTCGGGGACCAAAAGCACCTCGCGACATCAAGCCCTTTCCCAGAGGCTCTCCGTTGTCCCACGAAGGCCGACAACAAACGAAGTGAATCCTTCCTTTTTTTATGTAGTGTAGTGTATGTAAGGTCGAGAAGGTGTTAGGCCTCTCTTCCGGCTAGCTCTCAGTCTTATATTTCCCTCCTTCTACTCAAGAGGAAGCCAAGCCAATCAACAAACTTTTATTTTTCAACTCTCTAGTGTTCCTATCTACCGTTCCTGCAGCCACTGAACAAGACCGTACTCCCTGAACAGCCGCGGACTACCCGACCCTTGAAGGAAGAGGAGGTATACGACACGGGCCATCACTCGTTCGACAGCTTGCTGAAGTCCCTCTACATTCGACGCATCTACTGATCTATTGTCGGTCATGTTGGGTTTATGAGAGCTGCAGCTGGAATGGGGGAGAAAAGGATTGTGGTAACAGGTCGCCACAATCGGCGGGAATGTATTCGTTTCAATAGATAGAACCTGGCCGTTGAATACGCGCGAAATACTTAGAAATACGTATGGTTTTTTTTCGGTGGGATCGTCAGACCTGGTAGTAGGTCTGGACTCCAGACCTACTGGCTCAACGGGTTCCTACGATGTACTCAGAGAATGTGCTACTGTCGCTGAACAGCACGAACGGATGCTGTTGTGAGTATAAGATATGGCATAGAAGCCACGATAGAATCTATCAAAGATGGCTTAGAGCGACCTAATATTGCAGAACAGCAACTTGAAGTGCTCGCCCTAATAAATGAGAAAAACGTGAGAAAAATGAAGTAAATATCCCTAATAGGGGTTATCACGGTTGGAAAGAATGTTTGACCGACCAATCAAATTAAATCTTCGCGTCACTTTTTTTTTTCAACTCAAACCATCCTTGAAAAAGTGGAAGGTTGCAAACCACCAGCGAAGGTAAGCTTTGATTGTTGGGAAACCATGCCAGAAGGTTTGATTTAAATATATGTAGCTCCAGCTTCACTTTTTTGCACGGTTTTGGGCCTCGCAGCGGACGGATGAAGGATTAACTTTTTTTGGCTGGCCAAACATGCTTACCCCTAATACTATTAGGCTAATAGGGGTCGCTTTTAAGAGACATTTTAAAAAATGATAATTTGCCGATACGAGTGGAATTGTATTACGTAAGACGCTTCAATCGCACCAAGACCTTCATGCTGATGCAACGCCGAGCAGCGAACCTGGCCAAGTGCATCGTCGACACGAAGACAGCTCTTGCAAGAAGTATGAGTGAGGCCGCTCGACCGCCAGTACCACCGTTCACGCGCGAGACCGCAGCCCTGAAGGTGCGAGCTGCTGAAGACGCCTGGAACTCGCGCGATCCGAAGCGGGTCGCCCTCGCCTACACTATTGACAGCGCGTGGCGCAACCGTTCCGAGTTCATCAGCGGACGCGCGGAAATTGAGGATTTCTTGACTCGTAAATGGGCACAGGAGTCGCAATATCGGCTCATCAAGGAGCTATTTGCCTTTGACGGCAACAGGATTGCTGTGCGGTTTGCGTACGAGTGGCTGGACGCTGAGCAACAGCAATGGTACTGCGCGTACGGCAATGAGAACTGGGAGTTCGACGCTCAGGGCTACATGGCCAAGCGCTTCGCCTGCATCAACGACGTCCCGATCGGCGAGAAGGATCGTCGCTTCCACTGGCCGCAGGGCCGCCGGCCTGACAACCATCCTGGACTTAGCGAGCTCGGGCTCTAGGTCGCCATCGGAGATTGTCATGCCAGTTGCAACAAGCTGTCACCGCCATGTCCCGAACTTCTGATTTCGAAGATCCCGTTTCGCCGAGTACATCTAATAGCGAAGCCTTCGTTTGGCCGAAGGAGCATAGCGTAAGCAAAAATGCATCCATGGTTGTCACTTTACAATGAGCCCTATGCGACTTTGATGATGGATCAGGGTGACCATCACTCCGCTTCTAAAAATAGCTATTTGAGGCCAGGGCCTTTGAGATAACGCGGCAGGTCCGACTTAAGGTACTTGCGGATGACGTCCATAGTGGCGGGGTGTGCGGCGAGGAGCGAGTCGACGAATGATCTTGCCTCAGCAAAGTACAGAACCACCAGAATTGGATTTGCCGCCAATCACAGCATTAAAACCATATTATGCACCAATTAGCAGTCATCAAAGAAATGATTCGCTGAAATTACTTTCGTTTTGACCAATCGAATCTGCTCTGCTGACGTTGCAAGATTGATGCGTTACTTCCTCTTGGAGATCTTGGTGTACTTGGACGACCGCTTCTCCGTGGTTGTGGTGGTTGTTGAGATGATGGACGACGAGGCAGCGGACTTCTTGGCCTTCACTGAAATAGGCTCACCCAACAGCTTCTTCTCGGCGAACTCCAGTGCCCAGTCGTGGTTGTGCAGACGGAGACTCACGCGCTCCTGCTTGTACACCTTGGGCGCGGTCAACGCCATGTTGGGACCGGCACCCATACCCATCTGCATCTGCATGGCCTTTGTGTCGTCGCTAGCTG
>NW_003303527.1:0-3217 GCF_000142945.1 Phytophthora infestans T30-4 | reverse complement strand
TCTAATCTTCATAATCTGTGGGCGTCAGGACCGATGTCCGCTTCTGGCGTGCGAAGCTCACTGAGAGCTCGGTGGCGGCTGCAAAGGCGCAGGCGGGCTTGACTCTCGTTGCGAGCTCCGCCAGACTTGGCAGGCGTAACTGGTACAGTCGTTGTCCTTTCGCCATGTTTCTTGTCTTTTTCTTGTTCTTCTTCTCTTGGTAGCTCGTAAACTGAAAAGGCCATACAAACAGTTCACAATGGTCACAATCTGTTCCCGGGTCGCGCACCAGTTGTGGTGTTGAAATCCCACGTGAGCTCTAGCTACAGATGTAGTTAGGATGTTTCCACAACAATACGTCTACTAGGATAGTAAACGATCGTTCGGGCGGACCTGAAGACCCCAGTTCTGCCCTTGAACCGGGACAAACTGGACCTTGTAAACTACTTATATAGGCCAACCAGTAAAATAAGAACACGCTACTAGCACGAGCAAAGCTAGCAGGTGTTCTGAATCCTCGTGGTCCCAACAGCGGAAGGGTACCAGGGCACGGGGAAGCCTTTTACGAAATCACCGAGTGTTCAACACTCGGCTGGAAGAAATAAAAGGGAGGCAATTCAAGCACTCCCAGTCGTGCAAATAGGCAACAACAAGCCGTCACGTAAAACCTCCCGATAATAATCGGCCAATACACAAAGTCTCTTGGCCTTGCCGAGATGAACCCTCGCTACAGAGCTTCGAGTTCACCGACAGGCATAACACACTCAAACAAGCTTGACCTGACGCTTACCTTGAAGCCGGACGTCGCTCTGTGTGCTTGAGTGGAAATTCTGTTCTGTATTTAAGCTTACCCTTTCGGGTCTATTCCTAATAAGAAGTCCTAATCAAGTATACAAATATCAAGTGAACAATGATCCGTTATGGATCTTCTTGCATGCCAAGCGTCGTCTGCACTGTCGCATGAGCATCTTTAACGGTCCGCGCCCTGTCCCAGACGGTGAACGTGTCTTCCAAAGGTCGCTGAGTATTTTGCGAACTCATCCCAACCGCCACTGAGGGTTCGTACCGTAGATGGTCCGCTGAATCCAGTCCATTATTAATAATAAGAGACAGCCTGGATTCAGTGACATAGGGCCGTATCCAATGCTCGTTGAAAGTTCGGAAGTGACGTCGTCGAGTCCCTTGTACCTTGGCGTCTCCGTACATCACATGACCGAGGGTTCGTCGCTTGAACATCTTGGGCGGTGTCACGTCTTCGTCGACGGGTGATATTCCGCAACTACGGAGAAATCACTACACCACAATACGACATCTGGTGGAGAAGCAGGGTAGTCTGCTTGCTGGAGAAAGTCTTGTTCCAAGTGAAGACTCGCGGAGAGCGTCAGAAGGAAGGACAAGATGTCGGCTACTAGCAACAGAGAAGATGAGAACGCCACTATCCGACAAGAAGAAGGTCAGACGGGGAGTCTGCCTTCGAGGATGCGACCCAGTCTGTCGACTACGCAAGGCCTCCAGAACGTGCAGAATATAGTAGATCAAGCGGCCAACTGACTTGGAGGGAACAACTCTAGTACTAGTGTCGAGCCACCCGCGAACGCTTTGGGCTCCGGGGTCCCTGCGACCTTCACTACGGAAGAATGGGGCCCGATACTGACCCTGGACGGCGGCGGCGGCCGAGGTACGGTGCAAGGCTGGCTCAACTCCCTCAACTGGTTGAGATCCGTGGCTCCTCCTAAGATTGCCGCCGCTATGGAGAGAACTGGTGGGAACAGTATCGTGGGGACTCCCCCTCCTACAACTCGAGTAAGGACTGCAATCCCGTCGTACCAAGGTTTCACAATCCGAACCCCGAATACGTCATATGGGCAGGACTTCAACCCGTTCTTCTCTCTACCGACTGTCCCTGAAAACGGTGGACGTGCTCCCCCGGCAAGTATTCCTCCGAGGACCTCTAAGGCTCCTCCTTGGGGTCTCCAACCCTCTGGTAACTTGCGAGGTGGCGGGGGGAACGCTCCAGCAGTAACCGTTCCCGTTCCTCAGAGTGTTCCCTTCCAGGCCTCATCGCCTACCGTTCGAATTCCTACACAAAGCCCCGGGTCTCGAACTTCGACTACCAGTGGAATCGCGTACGGAGTCGACCCTACGGGAACTGCCCGAGCTTTACGAGGAAACGGAGGAACTACGGCTTCTGCCGGAACCCATCAAGGTCTTGCGTATGGGGAATATGGAGGTAACTCCTACTACTCATCGCCTACGTATGGTAATACGCCTTTGGCGACTAGTGGCCAGTATGGTATGCCCACTAACATCCGGAACGCTATCCGCATGCTCCAACCATTTTACTCGGAGGGAGCGTCGGTAGAGAAAGCTCGATCCTTCAGGGAGGCCTTTGAGAACGCCACTATCGGGCTGGACGAACCCCTGCGACTTAGCGCTTTCCGGGAGTGCTTGAAAGGCAAGGTCGGCGAAGATTGGTGGATGTACTCGCGCATCAACAGCTTTGAGGCTCTGAGACCTCAGTTCCACAACCAGTTCATCAGTCAGACCCCGTTGCAGCTGATTGAGAACCTTAAAAACTCTAAGCGACCCAGGGGAATGTCCGCCGAAGTGTGGGGCGACATGATTCCAAGCCTCTGCGATGATGCTCAGTGCTACGATCCTCAGATGCATTACCAGTACTTCTTGTCTGGACTTCGGAACCGAGATTGGAGGAGCGCTCTTACCACGACAATGATTGACTCCATCCCTGCGGCTGTGGCCATGTTGCTCCTTGATAAGATGCATCGTCCGGTTGAAGACGACGCCGAGTTCGACAATGTGCCGTCCCCTAAAGCTTCCCAAGAGAACGCTGTCCTCGAACGCATGATGAACATGATGCAGCAGACGCAGAATCTACTCACTCAGCAGCAACAGCAACAGCTTAAACAGCAACAGCAGTTGATGGAGCGTCCCCTGACGACCGCCTATGCTCCCCCGGCGATGAATGTAGCCGCCGCCTACTCTCCTCCTGATCCGAACCTTCTCTGCACTATCAGCCTACCGGAACGCTTCCTATTACGCCTATCAGGGGTGTTCGTGTGGGTGCAGGATTGCGCACTCAAGATGGTCTTCTCGTGTGCGGTCGGTGTCACACTCTGGGGTGTAGTCGAATGATCTGCAAAGTCGGTAAAGAGATATGGCTCACCTAAGGAAATGGATCACATCGGTCCTGAATCTGAGCGTCAGCTCCTAGCGGATT
>NW_003303526.1:90441-93178 GCF_000142945.1 Phytophthora infestans T30-4 | reverse complement strand
TTCTTCGACTAGCGGGCTTGGGTTTAGGTACGGTGTTGGCTTAGCCGGTGAATCTGCAAATGCATACCGTTTCGCCTTCACCTTCCCTTGCTTTGTTAGCGGATCTTGACTTGCGTCAAGATCCGCAGGGGTCCTTGAGGGGACCTGGGGAGGATAACGAGGTTTCTCTTCTAGATCCGGATCCACCTCTCTTCCGTCGACAGAGTTCCTCCCGAAACTCCATCGATCCGCGGATCTTGTTTCATTCAGCAGCGTCTTCGTCGATCCGACCTCCGACGACGCCTCTTCCGCTGGCTCAATCTTCACTTGAGCATCTTCTTGGGACTCACGGTGAAATCCCGAGTCACCAAAAGATCCGGGCACGCGCACCATTGTGGTGTAGCGGGATCAGCAAAATCTGCGAGATTGCTGGATCCAACTTACCAACTGCGCCCAGACACCGACTAACGGAGGGGGTCACCCGATGATCCGTGTTCTGCTGAACTTTCCTCACCTTGTGTACCCGTCGGTAGGGCGGGATCTTGCTCTCTCGGTAACTTCCGAAGCGTCCAAGTGGTGAAGCTTGAGTGTCTTGGCGAGACGTGGGGATGGGGGTGGAGCAGCAGTGGAAAATCTTCACTCTGCGTCCGTGGATGGTTCCGAATCCTAAGCGAATATTCGAGCTTATGGATCCGGGGCCTAGATCGTGGATCTGGCCGTAAGGTTGCCTTGCGGGTGTGTTCCCTTGCCTTTGTAGTTCCTTTGCGTCGTACTTGCCGCCTCCTGTGACGGGATCTTGAGAGTTGAGACCTTCTAGGGTATAACCGACCAAGTAGTAAATTCGGTTAACCTGTCGGATCTGCACGTGTAAAGGAAAGCTCACTAGGTTGTAGGATCTGGCCAATGTATTATCCAGTTATCACTATCAGCACTAGTTTCGCATTTCCCAACCTTCACCGAGCTCGTACGGCCAATGTAGTTCCGGTTCTTGAGGGCAGGAAGGCACTTGCGTGTTACTGTGCAAATGAAGACTGTATTGATACTTAAGCCTATACCTGCCTGGATTTCTACCTTCTATGTCTTTTATCTGCTAAATCCCTTACCAGGCTCGGCTGCATGTCCCTTCTTCCCTTGACCCATCATCCCAGCTGTGTTATCTTCAGATCCACCGGATCCATGACGTAATCATCATGGTCACCCTATTATGGGTACACTCATCCGGATCCAGGTCGCTTGGATCCACCTCACTGTAATTGTACACTCGCCGTGGATCCGAGCTCTCCAATCATCCAACATCATCTTGCAACCGTCTGTGATCTCCATTGTCCCACGAAAGTTCGAGATCCACTGCATCCCTCATCCCTGTACCCTGGATCCAGGTCCTTCTATGCGGGATCATTCCTCCTTGGACCCGAACTCGGAAGTATGGGATCCGGGGTACCTCGCGGTGGATCCTGACTCCTCATTAGCCGTGGCTACTAGATCCATCTTCAGAGGGCACCGACCATCCTTTCTTCATAGGATCCACACTCGATCCACTCTTATATAGTATATCCCATATCCATCTAAGTGAATCCAGGTAAGGGTGGATCCGAGATAAGTCTTGGTGGATCTTGCCTTCTCGTACATCGCTCATACCAGATCCATCGTCATTCCATACGAGGTGCCGCTCGTCATGGCTAATCCACCACAGGCAACTTGCACCCGTGCCAAACAACCCAAATCCTCTATAATCACTTGAAATTGTCACTGATTCGGGATAGTGACCCCGCGTCAGGCCCATTCTCTTATTTCTGAGAAAGCACTTCACCACAATCGCCTCTTGTACGTTGTCGGCGCTGCACAACAGCGTTCACGGCGTGCATTACCAGCATCCACAACCGCTTTCTCCCCTTCGTGACACATGTCTCCCGCCAAGCGTACCGGCAAATCGTCGGGCAAGGCCCCATCCACCACCCCTCCGGTCAGTCCGTCTTCCATGTCGCCCACCGATCTGCGGGTTCTAGCCCAGGCTCTTTCCGATCAGGTGCAAGCCCTGACGGCGGAGCTCCAGACAGCTCAAGATGCCCAAGACCAAGCTGCGTCTCTGCACACTACCCAACTTCAGACTGTGGTGTAGCGGGATCAGCAAAATCTGCGAGATTGCCAGATCCAACTTACCAACTGCGCCCAGACACCGACTAACGGAGGGGGTCCCCCGATGATCCGTGTTCTGCTGAACTTTCCTCACCTTGTGTACCCGTCGGTAGGGCGGGATCTGCTCTCTCGGTAACTTCCGAAGAGTTCAAGTGGTGAAGCTTGAGTGTCTTGGCGAGACGTGGGGATGGGGTGGAGCAGCAGTGGAAAATCTTCACTCTGCGTCCGTGGATGGTTCCGTATCCTAAGCGAATATTCGAGCTTATGGATCCGGGGCCTAGATCGTGGATCTGGCCGTAGGGTTGCCTTGCGGGTGTGTTCCCTTGCCTTTGTGTTGTCCTTTAAGTCGTACTTGCCGCCTCCTGTGACGGGATCTTGAAAGTTGAGAGCCTCTAGGGTGTAACCGACCAAGTAGTAAATTCGGTTAACCTGTCGGATCTGCACGAGTAAAGGAAAAGCTCACTAGGTTGTAGGATCTGGCCAATGTATTATCCAGTTATCACTACCAACACTAGATTCGCAATTCCCAACCTTCTCGGAGCTCGTACGGCCAATGTAGTTCCGGTTCTTGAGGGCAGGAAGGCACTTGCGTGATACTGTGCAAATTGAGGTCTGTATTGAT
>NW_003303526.1:73892-90230 GCF_000142945.1 Phytophthora infestans T30-4 | reverse complement strand
GGCGAGGTTTCTCGAAAGAGACCTGGTCGCCCCACTCAGCCCCGATGATAGCGTGGCCGTCTCCGGCGTCGCTGCGCCTGGCTCTGGAGCCGGCGTCTTGTCTTCGTAATCGTCATAATCGTGGGCGTCAGGACCGATGTCCGCCTCGTCGTCAAACCTCACCGAAAGCTCGGTGGCGGCTGCAAAGCGTGCAGCTGGGCTTGAACTCTCGTTGCGAGTCCCGCCAGACTTGGCAGGCGTAACTGGTACCGTCGGTTGTCTTTTCGCCATGTTTCTTGTTTTCTTTTTCTTGTTCTTCTTCTCTTGGTAGCTCGTAGACTGGAAGGCCATACAAACAGTTCACAATGGTCACAATCTGTTCCCGGGTCGCGGCACCAGTGGTGGTGTTGGAATTCCCACGTGAACTCTAGCTACAAATGTAGTTAGGACGTCCCCACAACATTACGTCTACTAGGATAGTAAA
Organism: Phytophthora infestans T30-4; assembly: GCF_000142945.1. Classification (NCBI taxonomy): domain Eukaryota; phylum Oomycota; class Peronosporomycetes; order Peronosporales; family Peronosporaceae; genus Phytophthora; species Phytophthora infestans. Next base: position 89,767 of record NW_003303526.1, on the reverse strand, counting down.
CGATCGTTTGGGCGGACCTGAAGACCCCAGTTCTGCCCTTGCACCGGGACAAACTGGGACCTTGTAAACTACTTATATAGGCCAACCAGTAAAAATAAGAACACGCTACTAGCACGAGCAAAGCTAGCAGGTGTTTTGAATCCTCGTGGTCCCAACAGCGGAAGGGTACCAGGCACGGGTAAGCCTTTTACGAGATCACCGAGTGTTCAACACTCGGCTGGAAGAAATAAAAGGGAGGCAATTCAAGCACTCCCAGTCGTGCAAATAGGCACAATAAGCCGTCACGTAAAACCTCCCTAAATTATCGGCCAATACACAAAGTCTCTTGGCCTTGCCGGATGAACCCTCGCTACAGAGCTTCGAGTTCACCGACAGGCATAACACACTCAAACAAGCTTGACCTGACGCTTACCTTGAAGCCGGACGTCGCTCTGTGTACTTGAGTGGAAATTCTGTTCTGTATTTAAGCTTACCCTTTCGGGTCTATTCCTAATAAGAAGTCCTAATCAAGTATACAAATATCAAGTGAACAATGATCCGTTATGGATCTTCTGGCATGCCAAGCGTCGTCTGCACCGTCGCATGAGCATCTTTAACGGTCCGCGCCCTATCCCAGACGGTGAACGTGCCTTCCAAGGGTCGCTGAGTCTTCCGCGAACTCATCCCAACCGCCGCTGAGGGTTCGTACCGTAGATGCTCCGCTGAATGCGAATCCGGCCAGTCCATTATTAATAATAAGGACAGCCTGGATTCAGTGACATATGGCCGTATCCGATACTTGTTGAAAGCTCGGAAGTGACGCCGTCGAGTCCCTTGCACCTTGGCGTCTCCGTACATCACATGACCGAGGGTTCGCTGCTTGAACATCATGGGAGGTGTCACGTCTTTGTCGACGGGTGATAATCCGCAACTACGGAGAAATCACTACACCACAAAAGCACAACCGATTGCAAATTCGGAGGCGTCACAGACGACGCAAAACGGACTATCCGGGTCCGGTAGCGCAAGGATCGGAGCCTGGAGGAAGCTCTCCTTCACAGCCTCAAAGGTTCCGTCGTGCTCGACGTTCCAGCACCATGGTGCGTCCTTCTTAAGGAGATCTGATAATGGCCGAGTCATCTCCGCGTAGTTCGCGCTGTACTTGTGCAAGTAATTGGCTAAGCCTAGCCACTTGCGTAAGTCTTTTTGGTTCTTGGGAACCGGCCAGTCCAGGATGGCCTTGACTTTGGCAGGTGCCCTTAAGCCTCGCTTCCCAATGAAGCACCCGAAGAAAGGTACTTCCTCCGCGCCAAAGACGCACTTGTCCAAGTTGGCATTCAACTTATTAGTGCGCATGCACTCGAGCACCGCTCGCAAGTGGTCAATGTGGTTCTTCACGTCTGACTTTCCGTGCTCAGCACGACTATGGACGAATATATCGTCAAAGTACGTTTGAGCGTACGCCCGGTGGGGCCTAAACAATTGCGTCACAAGACGATTGAACGTTGGAGGTGCGTTCGACAGCCCCTGGGGCATCACCAGCCACTCCCAGAGCATACCGGAGTACTCACCGCTGTCAGCGGAATGTCGCTCGCTCTCATGAGCAATTGGTAGTAGCCATCGACCAAGTCGAGCGCGCTGTACAACGTACAGCCTACCATGTTGTTCTGCAGAACATCCTTGCGAGGAATCGGCGTTTGCGCCGGAATAGTGGCTGCATTTAGCTTGTTAAAAGCATGAACAATGCGCCACTTGCCGTTCGGCTTTCTGACACAGAACGTGGGTGCGGCGACTTACTCTCACGCACCATCCCTGCCTCGTGCTTCGCACGGAAGAATGCGTCAATGACGTCACACTGCTCTCTCGGCAAAGGCCATTGCCTTGTTACGCAGTATTTGGTTCCAGGAACAAGGTCAATCTCATGACACACGCCTCGATCCGGAGGCAGGCCCATCGGTGGGTCTTTCGAGACAACGTCTCCATACTCCTTCACCACCGGGTAGAAGGGATCCGAAGGATCTTTGAGGATCGCCGATCCACTTCTTGCGCTCAGCGCCTTCTTGGTGTCCTCTTGGACCGCGTCGTCCACGACGGATGAGGAGTTCAACTCCTCCTCAGGTCCCAGCAGGGCCACCTCGGCTAGCTCGCCTGCCTTTAAGGCTTCGCCAAACTCGTCAATGGACATCTCGTCCAGCTCTAGCAGAGCATCCGCAGCGGGCAGAGTGTCAAGGCTGATATCGCCTTCTACCTCCCCCGTCACTCCGTTCACGAGTGTATACAGCTGTTGACAGCAGTCACGTGGAGCATCACTGCTCGTCACGTTGGACACATCGTCCGACGTCGAAGACGTCACAGACGCCCTGCGTCTTCTTCTCCTCTCCCTCCGCGACCGATCCCGGCCGGATGAGGGCGATGTGGCGACATCTCCGTCACCACCACCGGGTGCAGCAGCACCATCACTCCTCGAAGAGGATACAGTGTCTCGCAAGACACTCGGCTGAAAGCCAAGATGCTCTTGACCTTCACACAGTGAACTAGGTGTCACTTCACTTGCATCGCCTGGGCCACGTCCATGATGCCTCGACTCGCAGTCGGCCGCGACCCTCGGGTCACGCAGCGGTAGGTCATCGACCAGATTCGTACCACTCGGTGGATTACGCGCCACCCCGCGCTCGTCCTCACCAGGACCCAGCAGTTGGTCATTGACCTGACCTGCACCGCTCAGCGGATAACGTGCCGCAGCACGTACGCCCTCAGGGCAAACAGCAACCTCGTTGCTAACAATTTCGGACATACCAATGTCCAGCACTACGGCCGCCTCGGCCTCGTGCTCGCGCCAAAAGCACTTCTGCTTCCTAGCAGAGGTGGGTTCATGACTCACCAAAGCTCCACTAGGAGCAGTGTGCGACGCACCCAGCGTTTTCGACTTCCAGTCGATCCATGGCTCATGGCGTTCCCGCCATGACATGCGCAGGATGAGGTCATACCTCGCATCCCGGTCTAAGACCAAACAGCGTTCCACGCTATCGGAGTTCTCAAACTTCACTCTAAGGTCGACAGAGACCTTCGACACAGTTACCAGTGTCCCCGTCGCGAGACGTACAGAGATCATATCTCTCGTTGACACTTCCAGTGCCTCAGCATACAGTCGACTCCCTTCCGTGGTGAAGCGACGGGCGTAGTTGCCCGAGGCTCCCGAGTCAATCAAGACTCTCCATGGCTTTGCAAAGCCCTTCCCGTTCGCTTGAACGACCAGCAAGCTCGGCTTCCACACACTCTTTTCGTAAGAGAGCTCAGCTCTCTTCGGAGCTGAGCCCTGTTTGCCTCTACCTCCTCGAGGCACAACAGAACTCAATCTTCCCCAGTAGACCGCCCCGCGCCTACTGGGAGTTGACGCTTCCCGGCGATGACCCCGAGGGTTGGCTCGCCGGAGCCTCGCGCTTCTTGCGCAGAGGGCAATAGGGCCTCAAGTGCTATGTGCTATAGCACACAAAGCATCGGCGGATGCCGGCGCACTGCTCCGCAGCAACAAGCTCCGCTTCTTCTTCATCTTCAGCATAGCTGAGGTCCATCGGCTCTGGACCGCTCGAAGCGCTTGCGCTACCAGCGCTCCAACCAGGTCGAGCCGACCTGAAGTTGTGCTCGGCATTTAATGCCACATTCACCGCCTCTTCAAAAGAGTTAGGGTGTACACGGAAACTTCCGTTCGAGCTGCGCTCACACGAAGTCCCTCCATGAACACGGTCACGCTGACCAGTTCCGGAAGAGGGTCCGCCGCCATTCCAGCGATAAGAGATCTCAACTCTTGGACATAGTCCAATACCTCCTTCTTACCCTGGCGGGTAGCAAGGAACGTTGACCGGATACGGTACGCCTGATTAGGTGGCGTTAACACGCGCGAAAGCTGTTGCTTCAGCTGATCCCAAGTGGGAAATGCAGCGTCAACAGACGTGCCGCACGTTAGTGCCCATTCGCGAGCGCGACCTCCAAGCCTGGAGATAGCCAGCGCCACGCGCTGATGCTCAGACTGCAGCAGGGCCGATCCCATGGCCATCTCGACCTCACGGGTCCAGAGAAGGAGATTCTCTCCATCCTTCCCCTCGAAGGTTTTTACGCTCACCATGAGCGGTTTCAGTCTCATAGACTCTTCACGCGTCATCGACGCCGCCGCCGTTGCGGCGCTCATCTTCTCTTGGATGTGCTCCACGAGCGCGTTCTCGTAGCGGGAGAACGATTCCAGCCTGGCGGTGACCGCCTATGGACCTTGCGATGCAAGATGAGCCACGCCCTCCGGGCCAAGCTAGGACATAAGCTTGGTAAGCGCGTCCTGCTGCGTCGGGGGGCAAATTCGCGAACACAGGGTGTTCCATCCTCGCAGAGGATATAGTCAACCGACTCAGGAGCGGGATTGACTACAAGTGCTACCAAGTGCAGCGGGGCTGCCGTAGCTTTAGCGTCAGAGGAAGACGTTCGACTCAAAGAGTCACTAATACTAAGTTCCTTATCCAAAGGACACTTACAGCCCAAGACCAGGGCTCAAAGTTAACACCTTAACTTTTATGCTTCAAAACCAGAAGTGTTTTATTTACTATTATTGCGGCCAAGCCGCCTAGGGGTAAATGTATCTGTTTAACTATCTAGCATAGTTAAACCTAACCAAATGCATAACGTGTGGCTTTCAGCCAACGTACTGAGAGACCTTGTTAACTCTCCAACTTATGTACTGAGAGTTTGTTAACTCTCCGGGTACTTCGTACCCCTGTGTGTTCCACACCATGTAACCCCGTTACACCAAGACAGCCTCGCGTCTCGAGCCAATGGCTCTGTGTGCGGAGCTATGTTACCTGGGTTGCGGAACTGCGTTACCTGCCTTGGTTGTGTGGAACTCTGTTACCCACACCGGAAGCGCATACAGCGACTTCTTTATCAGTTATGGTCTGAGTGACCTTGCGTGGGACTTTTTTACCCACGCTCGGAGCACCGAATGTCGGTCTCCTTAAGCAGCTTCGCTGCTTGCGGAACTTGTTACCCGCAGTGTGGACCTATGTTACCCACCTGGCGAATGCCCTTCGGCACCACCACTGTCGAAGCGCAAACGGCGCGACGACCTTCGATGCTGGGATCGGCTGGTGTGGCAGACCCGCCCACACACCGGACAGTGTTGGTGTCCACCGACCGAGTCAGAGGAGTCCGTGCCCTGGACTCCGAGTCGCTTGAAGCGACGTCGGCCTGAACAAGGTTCAGACCCGACTTGCGGCGGTTAACGTGACGTGGCACTTCGTTACGCACGTCGTGATGTTTCGTTGACGACATCAGAGGCACTCGAGACCTCGTGTGGCACTGTGTTACCACACAGGAAGCATGGTCAATGCCTTCCTCTTCAGTTCTAGTCTGGGCGACTGCGTGTGGTTCTGTGTTACCCACACAGGAAGCATGGTCATGCCTTCTTCGTCAGTTATAATCTGGGCGACTGCGTGTGGTACGGTGTTACCCACGCAGGAAGCGTATTCAGCGCCTTCCTCTTTCGTTAAGGTCTGGGCGACCGTGTTGTCCTAAGTTACCCACCTGGTTAGCGCTTAAAGGCATAACCACTGTCGAAGTCCGTACGACGCGACGGCCTTCGGCGCTGGACGCTGCGGATGTAGCAGGTCCACACACAGGGGAAAAGACCCATGCCCGTGGCATTGCAGCAGCGGTGCATGGTCTTGCTGTACGCAGAGCTATCGGCGCGTTGACAGCTCCGTGACGCTTCTGCGTCCTGGCGGTCTGTATCAGACGCCGCAGTCATGACGGAGGTAAGATCATGACTCACCAAGGCTCCGCCATAGACCTGGACTGGTAGGCCCTTCTCAGCCCTGCCACACCAAAGTCCGGGCTGTGTCTTATGTTCGGCACAGCCATATTGTTCATGGCGAGAACTGCGAGCGACACCGCGGTGCGCGAGTTCATCGAGCCCAAACGCTCAGGTCCGTTGAGGACCATTGGTACCTCCTTCGCCGTACCAAAGGCTAGTCCACCAAGGACCAGCACTCTGACAAAAAGTGTAGGCGGGTGTCGCTATGCCAAGCGACGTTCCGGCGGCGTATCAACGTCCCAGAACTCATCAAACGTTCAAGGGGCACCGTACCCCCGTACACCGAGTGTACTACCAGCAGTCCATTACTGCCCTTCACCGGTTTGATAGAGACCACTTCTCTCTGGGCTAAGTCCCGTGGTGTGCACAACATGCACACCCATCACGAATGCTTAGCGCTCTTCAGTAGCTCATACCGCCTTTATTGGTGGCCGGGGAGTCCTCGGCCACCTGGCCGTGGCCTGCGCCACCGGACCTGGGGTCCACGGGCTGTCTTCTTCCCGAGGACTGGCGAGGGGCACACACGCTAGTAGTGTCCATGTCCGCCGCATCCATAGCAGCGGACCAAGCTCTCGGCTGAGCTTAAGTCCACGGATTCGGGTTCGCTGTACGCCCGGTATCAACGGGCTGCGTGACAGCAGGAGCAACAGCGTCATTGCTGCGATGCTCCGCGTCCCGAGGAACGCCATCCTCATCGTGGCGATGTTCCTTTTCCCGAGGAGTGCCAGCCTGCTTATGACTGTACTCTTCTTGGAGGGCGATTTGAATCGCCTCCTCCATAGATGTCGCTTGTACGCGGAATAGCTGGGTGCGAGCAGGACCGATCTTCAGGCAGAGGATTCCCTGCCAGATGAGTCACTAACGTGCGCACCTCTAGCATGTACTCTCGCAGCTCACGTTTACCTTTCTTACACGCGAGAAAGCGTGAGCGCTGTCGGAACGCGTTGTTCGCTGGTAGGAACGCGGTCCACACAGCTGAGCCCAGGATGCAAAGCATCCAGGAGATATCGTCTCCCTGGTGTATGCCCAGTGCTTGGCACGTCCACCAAGGTTGGACAGGGCAAAAGCCACCCGAAGTGGCTTGTCCGAGAGGAGACACGCCTTCATGGCGATCTCCACCTCACGGACCCAAAAGTGAAAGTTCTCTCCTTCCTTCCCTCAACCGCGGGGACCTTCAGCCATACCGGCTTAGACCTGGTTGCCTGGGAGCGGCCATCGAGGCCTCCAAACTCCCGCGGACGTGAGCGATGAGACCACGCTCGTAGTTCTCAAACGCAGCCACGCGTTCGTGCTGGTCGGCAGGCGTCGCCGCCACCAAGCTGCGAAGGACATCTTGTCCAAAGATGTCTCCCATCATCCGAACAGACTGGTACTGTGAGTCGTTCAAGCGAGGAAACTCGCTTCGGTCCATCGTGGCTCAAACGCTGAGCACACAGTGGATTCAGGTAGTTCAATCTACCCGCAATGGTGTAGGTTTGACTACGAGTGCTACCAAGTGTGACGGGGTCACACAGCACCTTGCACAGAGGAAGTGCTTAAGGGTATTTACTACCGAGTGAACGTTACTCCACGTGTTCCCGGCCTCAGTGGGAACGGTTTGCTACTTAGAGGAGTAGATGGAAGACTGATGCATTTATAAGTGAGATTAGTATGGGTTCCATACAAACTAGAGGTTACCTATAGTAGAGCTAAGTAGTCATGCCCTGACTGGCTCCGAGAGCCCCTGGTACCGTGTACAAGGTGTCCACAAGAGTGACGGGTCACTCTTTATGTAACATGGGGCACACTGGATTGTACCCCGTTACAGATAATCACCCGTCATCAAAGATGCGGCACCGTCGAAGTTGCTTAAGCGAGCCCATGATGTACGGTGACCCCAAGGTGCAAGAGACTCGACGATAACACTACCGAACACCCAACGGGTATTGGATACGGTCCAGATGTCACTCAATCCAGGCTGTCCTTATTATTAATAATGGACTGACCGGATTCGCATATAGCAGCCAAGAGCTGGCCCTCTATGGTACGAACCCTCGGTGCCGGTTGGGATGAGTTCGCAGAAGACTCCACAACCCTTTGAAGACACGGTCATGGTCTGGGAAAGGGCGCAAGCTGCTAAAGATGCACATGCGACGTTGCAGACGACTCTTGGTATGTGTAGTGTAGGGATTTCCAGATTCGGTCATACGTCAACCTACTTAAGACCAAGAATCGGCTCGGTCTGATAACCCATAGCTTAGGAACAAAGGATCACGGTAAGTACTCAGCGATCTGTCCGGATGATGTTATCCGGATGACCGCTGAGCTTAGCGGTCGCCTGAACCCAGCGGAAGGATCGGTAGAGATCCGAAACGACTACATTTCACTAGATATTTGTATGAGAACCATAGGATTAAATAGGGGGAGCCGAAAGGGCTCCCAGAAGATAACAGAGCAGAATTTCCTAGTCCAAGACACGTGTAAGCTCTTTCGGTAAGTCCCTGCATAGGGCTGGATTATGCCTGCCGTCAGTACTCGAGAGGCATAGCTTGTAGGGTATTGACCGGTAGCGCCAAGATATTACGTCGGTCCCGGTAGGACAAAGTCTCGCTACGCGCGAAAGAAAGTCTCGCATACTCAGCGGGCCGGTGCGTTGGATAGTCCGGGTGCCATAACACTTCTAGCTGAGCAGCCTCTGCGCTCGGTGACCTGTAAAAGCGCTCGCGCGCCGTCGTCCACCCTTTGGTGGAGGGCACAGGGTTGTGAACGAGCTCAGCCGAACCAAACTTGTAACGGGGTAAGAGATACCGTCACTAGCTTACACTATAGTGCGGAGGAAGCTCGCAATAATAAAACCAAGTCTTAGGTTTGTGTCAAATTCAACTCTGATTTATTTAGGACCAGGGCGGCTACCCCTGGCCTCGTGTGAACCACTCAAACACATGTCTTTATCTGATTGGTCAATAAGTGAGTCTGGCTCCTCACTATCAACCGATCAAATGATGACACCTTGGCACACGCTACCCGCGTGCCACTTTACCTACTTATGTAATAACTAAAGAAATATCTACCTACTTATGTAATTGGAGCTGGGCCCATTACATCACCCTCCTCTCTAAGTTGCGCTTACGCAACATAAGCGCACGGAACACATTTGAAAAAAACTCGAAAACCCAACGGAGCGAAGATGGCCGAGGACAACACGACGCAGTCAACGGACGTTAGCACCAGCGCGACGCTGGTGACAGCAGCAAACATCGACACACTAACGGCGGCGGTAACCCAGACAGCCGAGACAAGGCGGAGCCGACAGACACGAGGATCAGCGCCGGAAGCACCGGTCGCGCGTGATGGACGACGCCCTGGTTCCCTGGGACCTGTACGACTGTCAGAGCGGAGAATCCGGATACGATCGACACTATGAAGAACCACTTTGGTCGGCTTCCGCGCGACGCGGAAGAAATGCATTGAAGGTGCTGATCGTGAGGGCTTCGTCGCTCCTGGTGTGCCTTCATCCGGCGATGGAACCGGATGTCGCGTGCTGGAGAAAGCTTTGTCGACTGGTTGGCGTATCGCGAGGAGATCCTCGCGGATCATTTGATTGGAGAGCTACGCGTGAAGGTCTGCAACAACGCGTGGGATATGGATCGACTCTGCTTCGTGCACGTGAGAGAGGGATGTAAGTCCTGTGGTACTTTAACCCGTCCGACTCAACGCGAATGGAGGGAACATCTCGCTGAGCAGCCACTCAGCGGAGAGGAGTCGGGATGGATCGGGAAGTACGAGCACACCCTGTCCAGTATGGATCAGGCGGCTAATCGCGGCGGCTCACGCCGACGTTGCACGCGTAGGAGCGCGGCGTCGTTGTCGCCTCCTCGTGCGGGTCGTTCTCGTGGCCGTTCTCGATCTCGTTCACGGTCTCCGCGGGGTGACTCGCGGAATTCTTCTTCTCAAGTAGCATGGTCTCATACTCGTGGACCACGTCCGGAACGTCGCGGAGAAGGTTGGCGCGGGACTCCCACGTATCATGTTCTGGGGAATAACCGAGCCAACGTACCAAGTAGCGGCGCGCGGTCGGAACCGCGCGAGGAGCACGACTACGGACGTTTCGTTGAGCGGTCGGGCTGTGGGGGTCTTCATGGTCAACGATACGCTCCACAATCCAGCGCGCGTCACCCACCGAGTCAATTATCGGTGGTGGGCCTTCACGATGATACGGCGTACGCCCTGTACGTTCAGGGCGAGGTGGAGGCAGCTTCGAACCGCTCGTTGGACGCTCAGGTTGGGGCTGAGCGGGCGGAAGATCGTGCCTGGCGGGCTGAGCAGATCGCGTCGGAGCTTCGGCAGTCGAATCGGGAGCTGTTATCTCGCCTACGGGGATCGGAGACGCATGTGCTTGGCTCTGCCCAGCAGGGAGATCGTCCGCGAGAGCGGGCGCCAGGGGCTGACGGCTTTCTGGCGCGTCAGGCTCGTCGGGCTGGTCGCCCGACGCATGCTCCGTCTGCTGGCTCGAATCAGGAATCGTCGCAGGGAAGTACCACTTGAGTCGCCCGACGTAAAACGTCGGGTGGAGTCTAAGTGACGACGGGATGTCCAAGGTGTAGGCGTCGCCCACAGCCTTGGTTACACGAAAAAGACCGATAAAGCGTGGGGAAAGTGTGTTGGCGCCGAGGTTGGTCACGGCGGAAGCGCGGATTCCCTCGGTCGATAGGAGAACGCGATCTCCTATCTTGAATGCATTCACGTTCTTTCGACCGTGCTTATCAGCTTGTTCCTTTTGCTTGTCCACTGCGTTCTGCAGTGCGTCGCGGACGAACCTTGCGATGGATTGCCTTTGCATGACGAATTCCGCAACTGCCGAGCGATCGGCAAGAAGCACCGAGGGTTTCGGTGTATAGTTTGCCGTGGTAACTTCTTGCTCACGAATCTTGCTGCCTGGATCATCAAGTTCTGCGACGTCCATCTCGTTATCGGAGATGCAGTATGCCGAGGAGGCTCGATGGACTGCTTAGACGGAGAGCGAGTCAGGGCGTTCACACTGGCTACACCCGAAGATAACCCTGAAGTCGAGTGCGCCGGCAGGCTTGTTGACACCGGTGAGGCTACCGGTGCGTGCTGAGACACCGGTTCACGTACCGGTGATGACCACGACACGGACACGTTGTCCCTAGAGCTGAGCGCAGCTTCAGCATCCATGTCGACCGAAGGAGGTTCTCCCCCACCAAGGGTGGAGCCGCCAGCATCCGTGGGGTGACCCACGGCGAGAAGTGCCGGAACACGTGGGTGGCGAGCGCTGTTCACGAAGAACGGCGTCATACCCGTCGAGGAGTGCTCGGGCGTTGTTAATTGCGAGCCCGACTAGCGGTAGGAACGAGCTCCAGCTCGTGTACGAAGTTGCATAGCTGCGGAGAACGTCTTCACGGACGTGGTTGACGCGTTCTGTTTGTCCATCCGTCTCCGGATGTGCCGCAGTCGGCATCAGCAATTTGGTTCCCAAGAGCTCGAAGAGGCGTGACCAGAACGCGGATGTAACCGCGGGTCGCGGTCGGACACGATAGACTCCGGCAGACCGTGGTGACGAAAAATCACGTCGGCGAAGTGGGCCGCGGACTCTTCCGCGGTGATTGAGGCCGCCACTGGAACGAGATGGACCATCTTGCTGAAACGATCAACGAACACAAGTACTCCCGTGCGCCCGGCTGTATCGGGCGGAAGACCGAAGATGAAGTCCATCGAAATGGAGCGCCAGGCTTCCGTGGCGACCGGAAGAGGGCGCAATGGGGCCTGAGACGTCGAAGACGGTTTGACTCGCTGGCAAGTTTCACATGTGCGGACCCACTTGCGTACCCACTTGTACATGTGCGGCCAATAGAAGTCTCTCGACAGAGCCGCGTACGTCTTCTCGCGACCGAGATGTCCTCCAGTTGGGGCGTCATGATACTCGTGGATTATGCGCGCACGTAGATCAGCGTCGTTTGGGACGACGACCCGAGGTCCATCGAACCTGTCGATGCTGTACTTGAGCGGATTGCCGTCCAGTCGACATCGATCGATCTGATTCCGCGTGGTCTTTGACAGGGCACTTAGCGTGTCACTACTAGGAGCACGCAGGTGCTTCATGATGGCACCGTATATTGGGTCATCATCGTACGCTGTAGCAATCTCGTCGCCCAGCGGGAGCGTGGGCGTGGTCAACGTCAAGTTGATGCCTGACGACACGCAGACCGCACATTTGTGGTGTAGCGGGATCAGCAAAATCTGCGAGATTGCCGGATCAAACTTACCAACTGCACCCAGACACCGACTAACGGAGGGGGTCCCCCGATGATCCGTGTTCTGCTGAACTTTCCTCACCTTGTGTACCCGTCGGTAGGGCGGGATCTTGCTCTCTCGGTAACTTCCGAAGAGTTCAAGTGGTGAAGCCTGAGCGTCTTGGCGAGACGTGGGGATGGGGTGGAGCAGCAGTGGAAAATCTTCACTCTGCGTCCGTGGATGGTTCCGTATCCTAAGCGAATATTCGAGCTTATGGATCCGGGGCCTAGATCGTAGATCTGGCCGTAGGGTTGCCTTGCGGGTGTGTTCCCTTGCCTTTGTAGTTCCTTTGCGTCGTACTTGCCGCCTCCTGTGACGGGATCTTGAAAGTTGAGAGCCCCTAGGGTGTAACCGACCAAGTAGTAAATTCGGTTAGCCTGTCGGATCTGCACAAGTAAAGGAAAAGCTCACTAGGTTGTAGGATCTGGCCAATGTATTATCCAGTTATCACTACCAACACTAGATTCGCAATTCCCAACCTTCTCGGAGCTCGTACGGCCAATGTAGTTCCGGTTCTTGAGGGCAGGAAGGCACTTGCGTGATACTGTGCAAATTGAGGTCTGTATTGATATTTAAGCCTATACCTGCCTGGATTTCTACCTTCTATGTCTTTCATCTGTTAAATCCCTTGCCAGGCTCGGCTGCATGTCCTTTCTTTCCTTGACCCATCATCCCAGCTGTATTATCTTCAGATCCACCGGATCCATGACGTAATCAATATGGTCACCCTATTATGGGTACACTCATCCGGATCCAGGTCGCTTGGATCCACTTCACTGTAAGTGTACACTCGTCATGGATCTGAGCTCTCCAATCATCCAACATCATCTTGCGACCGTCTGTGATCTCCATTGTTCCACGAAGTTCGAGATCCACTGTATCCATCATTCCTGTATCTTCGATCCAGGTCCCTCTATGCGGGATCCTCCATCCTTGGATCCGAGCTCGGAAGTGTGGGATCCGGGGCGGCTCGCGGTGGATCTTGACTTCTCGTTAGTCGTGGATACTAGATCCACCTTCAGATGACACCTACCATCATTTCTTCATAGGATCCACACTCGATCCACCCGTACATAGTATATCCCATATCCACCTAAGTGGATCCAGGTAAGGGTGGATCCGAGATGAGTCTTGGTGGATCTTGCCTTCCCGTACATCACTCATACCAGATCAATCGTCGTTTCATACAGGGTGCTGCTCGTCATGGCTAATCCACCTCCGGCAACTTGCATCCGCACCGGACGATCCGAATCCTCTCTAATCACTTGAGATTGTCATTGATTCGGGATAATGACCCGCGTTAGGTTCATTCTCTTATTGCTGAGAAAGCACTTCACCACAATCGCCTCCTGTACGTGGTTGGCGCTGCACAACAGCGTTCACGGCGTGCATTACCAGCATTCACAACCGCTTTCTCCCCTTCGCGACACATGTCTCCCGCCAAGCGTACCGGCAAATCGTCGGGCAAGGCCCCATCCACCACCCCTCCGGTCAGTCCGTCCTCTATGTCGCCCACGGATCTGCGGGTTCTAGCCCAGGCTCTTTCCGATCAGGTGCAAACCCTGACGGCGGAGCTCCAGACGGCTCAAGATGCCCAAGACCAAGCTGCGTCCCTACACGCTACCTAACTTCAGACCTTGCGGGCCCAAGTCCATGACCAGGCTATGGAGATCCAGGGATGGGAGCACCGTGCGGCCTCGCGGTCGCAGGACCTGCGACTCCTGTTGGCTGATCAGGCGGTCGAGATCCGCGACCTGACCGGACGGCTGGATCGCGCCTCCCGTCAACGAGACGTTATGCGAGATGACAACGACCATCTCCTTAGGGAGATGGCACTCGCCGGATCTGAGATCCACCAACTCCAATCCCGGATCCACGACCTCGAGCGGGATCTGGAGGATTCCCAGACTGCTAGGGCAGCTGCGGATGTGAGCTTGGACCGTCTCCGTGACGAGTTGCGTCTGACCCAGTAGGAGGTGGTGACCAACGACTATGTGGGATCCACCCATGGCGGATCCGCCTTAGGGTCGGCGCGTGGAGGGTCCCCCGCGCCAAATCCACCTCCCTCATCGCCGGATGTAGCCCTGGCTCAACTCTCTGAGGAGTTGCAAGACACCAAGGAGTCGCTCGAGAGGGCGTCTGCCGGACGAGATTACGCGCTTGAAGAATTCGTACGTATGACTCGATCGCGTGACGAGATCCAAGCGAAACTGGCGAGCAGCGAACTCCAGCGGGACAAGGCGGCTACCGAGTGGGCGGATGCCAAGCGTACGCGAACGGGGCTGGAATCCAAGCTTCGCCGCACTAGTACGTGGATCCTCCTATAGCCTTTGCTAGTAGCTCCATATTCACTTGTTATTGTCAATCTAGGTGACAAATTGAAGGAAGCAGATGCGACCACCGCGAAACTCCAGGATCAACTCTCCGCAGCCCAAACTCAGCAGCAACAGCTGATCCTGGAGCGCGATCGTGGCTTGTCGGAGCGGGATTTGGCACGTCAACGACTGGCGCTGGTGACAGCTGCCGTTTCGGATCCACTTCCCCCTTTGTCGGGGCCCTCTCAGGCTGCTAGCGTCTCTGCTCCTCTTCCGACTGTAAGTGGGGCGGATTCGTCGGCTGCGAAACGCCCGCGTAGTGCATCTCCCGCTCCTAGCACCGGATCCTCCCGTCCCCATAAGCAGGCCCGAGCTTCCCCGAAAACCAAGCCCAAAACGACTCCGGTCTCTAAATCGCGCTGCGCAAGCGGGATCCACTTCTAAATCGGCTCCGCAAGCGGGATCCACTTCGGTGTCCAAGGCGGGATCTACACCCGCGTCCAAGACTTCCGCTTCCCCCTCGAAGTTGGGTGCCGGATCCAAGTCTGGATCCACCGCTAGATCCAAGTCTACCTCGGCGTCCAAGACTGGATCTGCCGCTACGTCCAAGACTGGACCCGTTGCTACGTCCAAAGCGGAAGTGGGATCCAAGGCTGGATCCACTGCTGCTACGTCAAAATCTGGATCCGGACCCAAGACTGGGTCTACGGCGTCCAAGACTGGATCCGTTGCCCCATCCAAAACAGGATCAGCGGTGTCCAAGTCCGGATCGACGGCCAAAACGGGATCTACGTCCAAGACGGGATCCTCCGCCGGTCCTTCGGTGACGACGCCGGCCGTTCCCCGGCCAGCCTCCATCGGCCATCCGCCAGCCCGTGCTGGACCCGGGAAGGGGAAAGCCAAACGTGTTATTCCCCCGGGATGTGGACTTGGCAGCTCTGAGGACGACGAGGATGAGGGGTCAGACTGGTCTGACGGCTCAGGGCCTCCTAACTGATCGTCGTCGAAGCATACGTCGTCTTCCGGCCCGTATCCCTTCACTCTGAGCGATGAGGACGATGACGACGACGACGATGACGACGGGAGTCCAGAGGATTCGGAGGAGGCTCAAGCCGCTGAGGATGCCTTGGAGGAAGACACGCGACGGGCTTTGTCCCAATCCCGGTCCGAAGCCCGGCGGAGATCCCTCTCGACGCCGCCCTTACAAGTCGCTGGCACAGCCGGATCCGGAGGCGACACTGCGGGATCCGCGATCCAAGTCGACAGTGACGGCGGATCGGGTAGTGATGGTGGGAGAGGGTCGCCTCGTGGTGGCGGACTCCTCGGATCTGGTGGAGGGGGGTCGCCTGGTGGCGGATCTCCCGGATCTGGTGGAGGGGGGTCACCTCATGAGTAGGTGGATCTCCAGGATCGCCCCACGGTGGCGGTCCCCCGAA
>NW_003303526.1:59414-61007 GCF_000142945.1 Phytophthora infestans T30-4 | reverse complement strand
CCTAGCCTCGAATCGCCCGCTAGATCGCATCAATCTGGCAGTTAGGGGGGTCGCAACAAGAGCGACAATTCGATGTAGGGGTCCATTAGAAAATATCGTTTACGAAATGAAGGGGGCCGGGCCGTCGCCGGATAAGTGGTTCACCGAGTTTGGGCTGAAACTGCGTGACGGCGCTATCCACGGGTCTCGACAACTTTTGAAGAAGACTCGCCGCAAGAGGAAGCTGCTGTACAACGAGTTCCTCGTCTACTACGGTTCGAGAGAGAAATATCCCCCGGCAGCTCCTTACTATTCTGCGACGCGCGAGCGAAAGGAACACGTCTGCGATTACATGAATTGCCTTAATGCCACGCACGCAACGCTCATCTTCAGGTCGAACAGGGGCAGCGTGACGCCAAGGATCACCTGGAACAGGTTCTTCTCACGTGTGGCGAGGGTCGGCTGATGCGCGATCTTAACCGACTCAGGCTGAGCAAAATCGGCGAATTAGATAGCGCGCTGAGCGATTTCCTCAAGGGTGAAGAACGACGCATCGCCCGAGGTGCAATTCAACAGCTTCGGTACGAAGGTGAACCGAGCAAGCGCAGCGACACTCGCGGACGAAGCGAAGGCAGACTCGATTAAGATCAAGGGAATCGTCGCGAGCAACGTAACTACAATTGCCGTGACCGACGCGATTATGGCCGTCGTGAACGACGTGAGGCGGACCGTCTACGCGATGACCCACGCCGTGAACCACGAGTGCCTTCGCGAACGCTACCGACCGCGACTGGGTAGCCGACCAGGGCGATCAAAGTGCGAGGGTGGACCGGGCGATGGTTCACCGTGAGGTTTGAAGCGATAGCGAAAGCATCATCTTGAACGACGATGAGTACTATTCTAGCTATAGCGACGAATCGTCGCCGGACGATGGCCAACGACGACCCGTCGCCGCTCATTTGACCGAGCGCCAAAACGTCGCCGAAGGGACTTTCGCTTACATGGATGCTCGTCCGCGATGGGATGATCAGCCGAACCAAAGCGTCGACAGAGGGCGTCACGATCCCGACAATGAGAACGCGATAATCGTCGCAGGAGCTTCGGGTCGTGCTCTGCGTGAGGAGGGAAGAATGAATTACTCAGCCCATTACTGCAATCGACGATGCAAGTTGTACAAACAAGTTTACGATGTAGAGCAGTGCGAGCTGTACCGACACTTCAAGGTTTTGTCAAGTATGCTCAGTCGAAAGGGGAGAAGTCTGACCTGACACCCAAGCTGCGAGCCTTCGTGGAAGAAGACCATTAAAACTAGGTAGCCTGTCAACAACGTCTAGGTTGGGTCCTAACGGGTTACTGCACGTAGCTTTAGCGTCAGAGGAAGACGTTCGACTCAAAGAGTCACTGATACTAAGTTTCCTTATCCAAAGGACACTTACAGCCTAAGACCAGGGCTCAAAGTTAACATCTTTAACTTTTATGCTTCAAACCAGAAGTGTTTCATTTACTATTATTGCGGCCAAGCTCGTCTAGGGGTAAATGTATCTCTTTTAACTATCTAGCATAGTTAAACCTAATCAAATGCATAACGTGGTGGCTTTTCAGCCAACGTACTGA
>NW_003303526.1:54592-55897 GCF_000142945.1 Phytophthora infestans T30-4 | reverse complement strand
ACCCATGGATGTGA
Organism: Phytophthora infestans T30-4; assembly: GCF_000142945.1. Classification (NCBI taxonomy): domain Eukaryota; phylum Oomycota; class Peronosporomycetes; order Peronosporales; family Peronosporaceae; genus Phytophthora; species Phytophthora infestans. The sequence continues at coordinate 55,883 of NW_003303526.1, read as the reverse complement.
GTTGGTCATATCGATGGGAGGCCGATGAAGGACCCACAGGAAGGGTGTGGGTCAGGAGGAGGAGGATCGCTGATATGAGTTGGTCACATCGGAAAGAAAGAGAAGACGAATCCACAGGGTGGATTAGGAGGAAGAAGTGAATGTTTATGCATAAGAGTGACGTTTTACGTGTGAGGAGTCCTGCTTGATTTCGAGCACGAGCTTTCAAGGGCCCGAACTATACTGACCTGGGTCATTGGCGCTAGATCCGGATGAAATCCAGGCGCAGATCCAACTGGATCCGGGATCTCGCCCAGAATCAGGTGTACGCTGAAAGGGTGGATCCAGCCCAGATCCAGGTGTACGCTGAAAGGGTGGATCCAGCCCAGATCCAGGTGTACGCTGAAAGGGTGGATCCAGCCCAGATCCAGGTGTACGCTGAAAGGGTGGATCCAGCCCAGATCCAGGTGTACACTGAAAGGGTGGATCTAGCCCAGATCCCGGTGTACACTGAAAGGGTGGACTAGATTTCTCAACCGACGAAGGAATGTTGTAAGCATATTCAAGTAAGAAAGTGTGGATTGTAATAGCTTATGCAAAAGGCTAGCTCGACCCAGTATCCAGTCGCTAGTTACTGCTACGAAAGGAATCCACGAAGACGGAAACTGGGGCGTGGTGTCGAAGAGTGATGAGGATCAGGTAGTCTTGGGTTGAACATTGAAGAACTTGCCCACTAGACGCTGGATCTGGCGTCCTGGGTGTTGGCTCAGGTCCCCGCGAAACTGGATGCGCCAAGGCTCGGCTTCGTCGATCTCTCGCAAGGCTTCCAATAGGCTCGTGGGTTCTGGGCGATGGAGGTTGGGATCCTCCAAGTTGGCTTGACGGGATACGGATCCCGGAAACCAAGCTACCTTATCCCCGCGTCGGGGAAGATGCAAGAAGGATGGATCCAGCAAAATATCCACGTCACACCAACCGTCCTGGATTGCTAACACGAGGATCACAAGGACTCTCTTCCAAGCTCGGCCCGCATGGCCTACGCCGGTTACCACGCTGCTTGTTGAAGTTGGGACAACCAGGTCGAACCCTGCAAATTGATTCCGAGAGATGGGGAACCGGGTGAGTGCCCTCCCATATAGCAACCCGGTGCTTGGAGGCGAAATCCCGGAACGCCCGAACGAATACCCCGAGTCGCCCACGCACATCACCCCTGAAGCTAACCGGATCTACCGGTGTGGTGACCAGCGTATCCCACGGGGCAGCACTTGTCAGTTCTTCCACGAGGGTCTGGTGATGAGCGAATCCACGTACC
>NW_003303526.1:52197-54027 GCF_000142945.1 Phytophthora infestans T30-4 | reverse complement strand
TAAACTTCCGAAGATGCAAGTGCTCGATTTGGTGGCACTGGTTATGAACTGCTTACGGGACGCAAAGTCTAAGTCTCTGGGTCTGATGAACCAGGCAGGAGAATGTGTATAAGAGCGGATTGATTTTCTATCTCGACTCTGCGGAAGTCCTCAAAAAGTTTCCTCGTAAATGCTTGTAAATAAAAGTTAGAAATGTTTAGGTTTTTCTATCTCTACGCTGTGCATAAAATTTAGACCGGTACTGAAGGATACAGTGCTGCGGAAGGAAGTGTACCGGTAGGTTACCGGTATAGTCAGCCTTACCAATAGATGATGAGACGGGAAAAGTGACTAGGCTATCTCCACTCGTAGTTGCTATCCGTATTGCAATCTGTCGAATCTGATTGGCTGTTGCTATTCGCTGCGATAATAGAAATAAGGATTTTTCACCAACTCCAGTCGTCTGGAGGCTATTCTATCGGCAATGGAGGGCAGTGACGAAGAGTTTCTCCTCGCTGATGACGATGATCTTTTAGCTGCTGTTTTCGCTGTAGTCTGCGCGGAGCCAACAGAACAAGCGACGGCTCCTTCACTTCGTCAAGGCTCAAACAAAAAAAGAATCAAGCGCCTCGCGCGCGACATTGCGTCTGGACACGCAGCCCTGGTGCGAGATTATCTTGGGGACAACCCTGTCTACAGCGAGAAGCTGTTTGAGCGACGACATTGTGTTCCTATTGCGGTGTTCAACAGAATTTGTGGAGAACTATCATCTCAAGAGCATTTTTTTCAGCAACACTCCGATGCCGTTGGGCTCATGGGGCTTCCGCTGAGCAAAAGGTTGCTGCTGCGCTGCACATGTTGTCCGAGGGAGATTCAGCAGATGCTCAGGATCAATACTATCGCATTAGTGAGTCTCTAGCATCCTCATGCATGAAGAAATTTTGCAAGTCTGTCGTCGAGATTTTTGGGCGTGAGCTTCTTCGATCGCCATCTCGTGAAGATACCGAGAAAATCCTAGCTTTTAGCGCAAACAGAGGATTACCTGGATTATTTGGCTCGCTAGATTGTTTTCACTGGGACTGGTCAGCGTGCCCCAACGCATGGAAGGGCTATTACCAAGAAAAAGGGAAGAAGCCTACTGTAATTTTGGAGGCAGTCGCTACTGCCGACCGATGGATCTGGCATTCCTTCTTCGGTATGCCAGGCTCAGCAAATGATATAAATGTTTTAGACCGGTCGCCGCTCATTGCTAACTTGCTCAATGGAAGAATACCAGTTGGGACGTATCAATTGGGCACGAAAACTCGTTCCTAGCCATATTACTTTGTCGATGGCATATATCCTTCGTGGCACATTTTAATAGCCGCAATTCCAACCCCGACCAACGAGCAACAGCGCTGCTTTACAAAAGTACAAGAATCGGTGCGCAAAGAAGTTGAATGTGTGTTTGGAATGTTGAGAAAGCGGTTCTCAATTCTAAAACAACAATGCCGCTTGTGGAATTTGCGTGAAATGGAAGATGTGATACTTTGCTGCATAATTTTGCACAACATGCGAATTTCTCACAAAGGAAAGGCCATCTCCCCGCTTGAGACTACCGGTGGAGACCAACAGGAGCAACATGAACGTTAATTTGGTGAGCATAACGAGTATATTAGATATAACCCTGAACGCATTGATCAATATGGAGCTCGCTTACGTCAAATCACAAGCGAGAGCGAAAATGAAGAGCTACGAAATGCACTTGTCGACCACTACTGGGAACTTTCATGGAACTTCTGCGCGAACTTAGATCAAAGCCGAAGTAACCACTGCATCATCGCTGGTTCTGATCGTGAATTTCAGTTACCA
>NW_003303526.1:29562-51101 GCF_000142945.1 Phytophthora infestans T30-4 | reverse complement strand
TCCTGCCCTCAAGAACCGGAACTACATTGGCCGTCCATGCTCCGAGAAGGTTGGGAATTGCGAATCTAGTGTTGGTAGTGATAACTGGATAATACATTGGCCAGATCCTACAACCTAGTGAGCTTTTCCTTTACTCGTGCAGATCCGACAGGTTAACCGAATTTACTACTTGGTCGGTTACACCCTAGAGGTTCTCAACTCGCAAGATCCCGTCACAGGAGGCGGCAAGTACGACTTAAAGGACAACACAAAGGCAAGGGAACACACCCGCAAGGCAACCCTACGGCTAGATCCACGATCTAGGCCCCGGATCCATAAGCTCGAATATTCGCTTAGGATACGGAACCATCCACGGACGCAGAGTGAAGATTTTCCACAGCTGCTCCACCCCATCCCCACGTCTTGCCAAGACACTCAAGCTTCACCACTTGAACTCTTCGGAAGTTACCGAGAGAGCAGATCCCGCCCTACCGACGGGTACACAAGGTGAGGAAAGTTCAGCAGAACACGGATCATCGGGGGACCCCCTCCGTTAGTCGGTGTCTGGGCGCAGTTGGTAAGTTGGATCTGGCAATCTCGCAGATTTTGCTGATCCCGCTACACCACAACTGTAAGTTTGCACTCGTCGTCGATCTGAGCTCTCCCATCATCCAACATCATCTCGCAACCGTCTGTGATCTCCATTGTCCCACGAAAGTTCGAGATCCACTGTATCCATCATCCCTATACCCTGGATCCAGGTCCCTCCAGGCGGGATCCTCCCTCCTTGGATCCGAACTCGGAAGTATGGGATCCGGGGTACCTCGCGGTGGATCTTGACTCTTCATTAGCCGTGGCTACTAGATCCACCTTCAGAGGGCACCGACCATCCTTCCTTCATAGGATCCACACTCGATCCACTCTTGTATAGTATATCCCATATCCATCTTAGTGAATCCAGGTAAGGGTGGATCCGAGGTAAGTCTTGGTGGATCTTGCCTTCTCGTACGTCGCTCATATCGGATCCATCGTCATTCCATACGGGGTGCTGCTCGCCATGGCTAATCCACCACAGGCAACTTGCATCCGTGCCAGCCAACCCAAATCCTCTCTAATCACTTGAAATTGTCACTGATTCGGGATAGTGACCCCGCGTCAGGCCCATTCTCTTATTTCTGAAAAAGCACTTCACCACACATAGTCGTCGTCCTCATCAGCGAGCTGATGTCCTAGCGCTTCACGGGGATCGTAGTCCGGACGCCGAGACAGCGCGTCGGCGAGAATGTTATTCTTGCCCGGCTTGTAGTGAACAACGAAGTTGTACTCGGAGAAGAAGGACAGCCAACGGGCCATCCGTTGCGACAAGTGAGGGCTCTTCATCGCTGTCCGCAGCGATGCGTGATCAGTGTAAACCGCAAATGACTGTTCACCGAGCAAGTACATTATGAATTTGATCAGAGCGTACCGCATTGCCAGGAGCTCCTTGTCGTGGACTGGGTAATTCTTCTTGGCTGGCTTCAGTTGGTGCGACTGATAGCTGATAACGCGTTCGTGATCGTCATCATCGAACTGCATCAGCGCACAGCCGATGGCAAAATCGCTCGCGTCGCAGACGACGTGGAATGGCTTTGAGTCATCAGCAAGCTCCAGGATCACCGAGTCGAATGCAGCTTGGGGGTCCGATTTCCACTCCCAGATCACGTCCTTCTTCAGCAGCGAGGACAGCGGCTGGATCAACCCAGCGTAATTCTTCGTGTACTTGTGCAAGTAATTGGCCATGCCAAGCCACTGACGCAGCTCAGTGGGGCTTGTCGGTGTTGGCCAAGCACAGATAGACGATACCTTCTCGGGATCCGCGCGCACACCGTTCTTGCTCACGTAGCATCCCAACACCGGAATCTTCGGTGCGCAGAAGACACGTTTCTTCAGGTTTGCGTAGAGCTTGTTCTCTCGCATCACCTGGAAGACTTGTCTCAGGTATTTCAGATGTACGTCCACGGCACTGAGGTTGCCCTCAGCGCGGCTGTGCACGAAGATGTCGTCGAAGTAACTCGGCGCGAAGTCTCGAAGTGGGCGAAGTACATGGGAGACCATGCGATTGAAGGTGGCAGGCACGTTCTCGAGACCCTGTGGCATCACGGGCCACTCCCAGAGCATCCCGCTCGGTGTACTTACGGCGGTGAGAGGCACATCAGATGTTCTCATCAGGATATGATAGAATCCATCGGTCAGGTCGATGGCGCTGTAGATGACGCTGCCAGCCATGGAGTCCAGTACCATGTCCTTCCGAGGGATCGGAGTCTGCGCGGGAATGGTGGCATCATTTAACTTGTTGAATGCGTGAACGATACGCCATCCCCCTGTAGCTTTCTTCACACAGAACGTTGGACTGGAATGGGGAGAGGTACTCTCACGCACGTGACCCGCCTTTCGGCGGCCCTCGAAGAAGTCTTCGATCGCTTTCACTTGATCACGCGGAAGTGGCCATTGTCTGGAAACGCAGTACTTCGTACCTGGCGCGAGGTCGATCTCATGCTGAACCCCACGATCCGCCGGTAGCTCGGCGGGGATCTCATCCGGGAAGACGTCGGCGTACTCGCAGGCGGTGTCGTATACGGGATTCGCTGACTCCCGCAAGGCCTCCCAAGACTGCGTTTGGAACCGTTCCTCTCGAGCAGACTTAGGTTCAGCACCTAGCGGACGTGAACGTTCACTGTCCGTTGCGACCGCATTTACTGCCTCATCCACCGAGACTGCCTCGGTGACCAAGCATACTTGCTCGACGTCTCCAGCCTTGAGGTCCCGAAGAACGTTCTTCCAGGACAAGCCTGAAAGGCGTGTGATCGCCGCCGCTTCGCGCGGCGGGCTCGCGATTGCGATGCTGCGCGACCGATTCGGGCCTCCTTCCACGTACTCCAGCGCGCTGACCGATTCCATCGGCGGGCTATCGCTGGTCGTGTAGTCTCGACGAGGTTTCAGGCGTCGTCTCTTCGACCTCTTCTTCGACTTCCTCGAGCTTACGCTCGAGTCTGACGCACTGCTACTCGACGATGCATCACTCTCCTCTAGGCGCGGGAGACCGTACTCGACCGGGCCGGGAACACGCGGGAGCCCCTGCTCAACCGCGGCATCGTTTGACGGGAGCCCAATCTGCTCGACCGCCGAATCGTTCGGCGGGAACCTCTGCTCTACCGCCGTCACGTTGTGTGGAAGCCCCTGCTCGACCACTGTCTCGTATTGTGGGAGCCCCTGCTCGACCACCGTCTTGTACTGTGGGAGCCGCTACTCAACCACCTCATCATCTACCTCGCGAAACCGCGAGGGCTCTTCGTCCAACGACGTAGCACAAGCCATGCAGAGAGGGCCATCGCTCGCTCTGTGCACTGCCTGTGTCGTTGCTGTTTTGTCCACGACTGTGACGTGGGGCCATTCTCTTGGCGCCACCAAGAGGTGTGTGAAGACCTCACTCACGTCAAATCCACGTCGACGCTTGACTGATTGGGCCAGCCAGTCAATCTCTGGCTGATATCGCGCAAGCCAAGGGATGCCCAGGATGCAGTCAAACGCGTAGTTCATTTCGATCACCAAGAAGTCGTCCTTGCTACGGAAGCCGTCGAACGTGTACGACAAAGACACGTCACGCCGCGCAACGCGGCGAGCCTTACCATCTGCGAGTTTGACTTGGATCTCGCCCGGACCATTCCGGACGCGGACGTTCTTGGGTAGTACCGACAAACACGACGCGCGAAAGAAGTTGTTGGTCGCTCCTGAGTCAAGGAGCGCGCTGTCGCGGTCTCCTTCTCTTGTCGGGGTCGTGTATCTTGTGAAAGCCGACGTAGGAACTTAGACGTTTTAGATGTGTAAAATATACTTGTTTCTTATTTGTTTTCTTGAGCACTTCTCGTAAAAGAAGGAAATTCACGACTGAGAGCTCCCTCACCAGCTCTCTACCTTGCCAAAGTACCTCCTACCAACACTAGTACCTCGAGTTGTCGTTCGTAAACGGAGTCAGCGTACCACTGTCTGAACTCCTTCGTTCCATTTTAGACGAGGGACGAGGCAGTCGATGACGGGGAACGGGGCTGATCGGGCTTGACACTCTTCTTACGCCGTTCGCTAAATTGCCGTAGGCAGTCGTCCAGAATAGCGAGTCCTTCCTCTAGCCGAAGACCGTGACATTTCTCCCCGACTGTAGCTCGGAGTCCTCGCCGAGCCTCATCCTTTCCAGCAGGTCCAATCGCCGAGTCGACCGGCAGATCTGGAACGATCGACCTCGTTCCAATCGAAGTCGAATCCGAATTTCCTAGCGCCACAGGGGCCGTATCATTAGGACCTGCACGCAAATGGTCGAGGCTAGCTCTCTCTCTCTTTTCTCGTAGTTCCTTCCGACTTTCAAGCTTAGCCCAACCCTTCTGTGCGGCCTCAATTCCAGAGCCGTCGACAGTCTTCACCCTGGACGATCAGTAGTACTTCGTAGCGTGGCTATAACAACCCAGTACTAGGACGAACACGTTCCCAATGAGACTCGCGACCGAGAATTCCAGTATCATGTCCACCATGAGAGTAACCAAGGCAACACCCATCCAACCACATAGGGCACCTTCCACGCCTTCGTAGAATACTCTCGGCAGGTAGAACACAAGGGATAACAACAGTTGCCCCACCAGACACACGCCCATCAGGTACTCGCCCACTCGATCGATCAAGGCTACTGTAGCCTCAGCTATCGCCTTCGTGTAACGACAGCACGACGTCCACACCAGTTGCATCACATCGGGAACGAAGAGACAGATCGAGTGGTGCCAAGCCTCACACCATCTGAGACACAACAGTCCAAAAATGCCGAAGCGGGGTTCATACTTTCGTAACACCGCCATGGGAACGAGGAACATCAGCGTGACCAAAGTGCACGCATATTCTCGGGGGAGCAGCTCTTGAGCGTTGGCACCCCGGACGGTAGTGACAAATCGGTCACTACAGGTATACCAAAAGAAGCAGATGGTGGAACCACAGTCCACCAGGCTCGCGCTGAAAGCCCATCCCACATTGCGTAAAGGCGTCGTGACCACCCACACTACTATCCCAGCTATGGCACAGACCATCATAGCTCCAGTTTCGATTTCCGGGAACGTCGCGGCAGGAGCCACTGCTTCGATTCCATCGACCCAGCTCCTCAGCACTTCCATCATTTCAGACTGGCGCCGCGCCAGTTAGGAAAGGTCATCCTGGCGTCGTCCGTTGACACCCCTTCTTAAGTGGCGTCAGTGTCACCCAAGTCGTTTCCTTTCATCTCGTTCCATTTTTGCACACATCGCGAGCGTCCTATTTCCAACGCCCGTCAACCATCGTCCGATCAAATGCGACGTATCTTTCAGTTTCCAACAATCTCCACGTAGAACACCTCCCAGCTACAACTTCTCAGCTGCCAGCATGTCCAAGCGCCTTACTGTCGCGGAGCGCCGGCGATTCAAGCGATTCTTCGAAGCGGCACTAGAGCACGACGAGCATGGAATGCCAGGAAACGACGCTAATACCATCAAGCGGGAGTTCTGGGGCGCGTTGAAGGCGCACCTGGGCGGCAACGGCCTCTCCACTGGTCTGGAGCACATGGAGCGATTGGTTGACGATCTCCTGGAAGGTCGACCCTCCATCGCATTGCGCGGTCCTGTAGTAGCGATGCCGTCAGCGCCAGGAGTCTTGCCCGAGTCGTCCACGACTGCTAAATCTTCTACCTCCTCCTCCACTTCGTCGGCAAAGAAGCCTGTTCGCGGCAAGCGGAAGACTCGCAACGGGCCACCCCCAATCAAGTCGTCTAAGAAGCTGCGGAGCAGTGACAAGCCTGACAAGCCGACGTCTTCGCTCGTTCCTTCTGCCGAGTACAAGGCGCTGGTCGACTTGAACCTCGACGCCCCCGACTCTGTAAAGGCGGCAGTCTACTTCATTTTGGCAAAGGCGGAAGCGGCCGAAAAGAAGCCTTGGTGTCTCGCTTATCCTTGGACTGGGCGACCGCAGTGGTACAACCCGCTTCGTTTCCGCGCGATCTACCGGGGTCACTGGCGCTTCTGGATGAGTCACCGTCGTGCGTTCTGGGAATGGGCCTTGTACGCGCCCTTGGCGTCGGAGACGGCGCAGAATAATCGTCGTAAGGCCAAGATGCGCGCCGTACAGGCTCGAGTGGCCTTCATGAGTTTGTGCATCGAAACTTGGGGCTTCTATGGATTCCTCACGCTCCTTGACAAGTGCCCGTTAATGTTCTGGATGGGAGGTCAGCCTGGTCGTGACAACAAGAAGTGCCTGCACTACGACGGACCTCTCGCGGACACGTTGACTTCGCTCGAAGACAAGGATCCGGATCGATATCAGGCTACCATCGACAACGCTCTAGCGCCCGTGCAGATCGACGCGTACGGGTACCCGAGTATCCGCGTCCTGTTAGAGACGACCGAGGCCTTAGGCCCTACGACCAAGCCGGCCAATCGACTCTCCATGGTGGCTTTGGCACGCATCCGGCTCGATCTCCAGTCCTCCGCGACGCCACGTGACACCTGGGTGGGGTCCACTAGTGACGAGCCCTGGAAAACCCTTATGGACAACGCTCTGGTGAAGCAAACCCAGCTGACTGTCGCGACCGAGTTGGAGAGTGGCTCGTACCAGCTCCCCGAAGTTAAGGGACCGACCAAGACGGAACGCCAACGTGCCGACTGGTCCGATCTCGAAGAGGACGACGAAGACGAGGCCAAAGCGGTCGTTCCAACTTCCACGACCGTGACCGCTACTACAGCTGACTCCCCTAGTGCCGATGACGACGCTGATGACGGCGAGGACGACGATGAAGAAGTTGGGAACGACGACGAAGACGACGACGAAGACGAGTACAAACCAGAGGAAGACGACGAAGACGATGATGAGGAGGATAAGGCTGAGGCCGCCGACGGGGAAGACGGTGAGAAGGTCGTACTCAAGAAGGGTTCAGCCGACAAGGGGAAGACTACCAAGAAGTAGCCTCTCGTTCGGATTCGTTCCACTCTCTCGTTCCGTTTCTTGTTTCTTCATTTCAAATATATCCGCTTAGTCTCCGTGTTATAAGTCTTTACCGTTCTTCGATGTCCAGCTAGTCGACCTTGTTTCTCGTGACAACTTTTCTTCGTTCCAACTTTGTCACTCCCGGGCATAACCATCCCGTCGAAGGGTCTTTAGCTCCGTCGATACCCCATGTCACTTTCCCAGTGTCCCTTTTCGTAGCGTTCCAATATGTAAATGCAGAATACAGCTCCGTGTTTCGAGACTCACTCGTTCTCAAACACCAACAAGAGTGAAGCGGTCCAGCTTCACTCGTTCCAACCGGTCAGGGGGCCAGTTAGAACAACACTTTCGCGTCGTCCACATCAGCGTTGGCTTCGACCAACCTGACGCTCCGACGTATCTCCGGGAGACCCTTCTTCTTGCGGTCTGCTTCCTCAAAGACGCTTATCATAGTTCCGAACTCGGGGAACAGCGCCGCTCGAGGTAACCAAAAGGTCTCGTATGTAGCCGTCAGCACTAGGTACTGCAGCTCACCCTTATCCACTCTCTTAGCAACGACGTCCACAATGGGCGACGAGACGCCGGTGAAAGCTGTCTCCTCCCCTCCGATCGACACTCGTTCCACAAAACTCGACTGAGGTAGATCTTCTTCTCGTAGTGGTCCCGGCTCCAATAGCAATCCGTTCCCGGCTTCATCCTCGATGGTCGCGTCACTACTCGTCTCGTTCCCAGTTGCCACATTCTCGCCGTTATCACTCTTACTGGCCACATTCTCGGCTATTCTTCCAGGCACTTCGTCCGCGTACGGTCGACTCCAGCGACCACGGAAGCGTTTCAACCGATTCACGTTCACAGCAACGACCCGGTCGGGGTGTTTAGGGATTGCGATCTTGTAAGCATTCTCCCCGACTTGGCCGACAATACGGTACGGGCCGTGCCAAGAAAATGCCAACTTCTTCGTCTTGTTTTCGCCAACTTTCGCCCTGAAGAACTGATAGACCCAGACGGGATCGCCTACTTCGTACGTGACCTTGACTTGCTTACCCAATCGCTGCTCGTAACGATCTTGGGCCTTTAATAGCTGTCGTTCCACCAGGCGTCTTGAGTCACGTAACGACAGATACAACTTCCTTCGGTACGAGGCAATCTCGTTGCTTTTCCAGTCCTTTCCGGTGTTGAGGAAGGCTAAGTCGATCGGCAATATTGGGTCACGACCGTACAAACTGAAAAAGGGAGTATCTCCAAGACCTTCATGATAGGCAGTCCGATAAGCCAATAGGACTCGAGGTAAATAGATATCCCAATCGGTCTGAGTTTCACTCACGAACATCTTAAGCATTCCTAGCAGCGTCCCGTTGAATCGCTCTACCAGTCCCTGAGTTTGGGGGTGGTAGGCGGCTCCAAACAACTTCTTTATCCCTAGCGTCTGGTATAATGATCGTGCCAAATCGGACGTGAAGTTCGTTCCTCGGTCACTAAGCAGTCGTTCCGGAACGCCGTGACGGCAAATGACTCCTTCGAGCATAGCGTCCACAAAGGTGATCGTGTCCAACGACGCCACCGCGAAAGCTTCAGCCCATCTCGTGAAATAATCCACAAACACCAAAATATACTTGTTCCCTCGTGAAGTAACCACCAATGGACCGACGGCGTCAACCACCAACAACGAGAACGGTCCCGACAACTCCTGGATCGGCATCTTCTGCATTAGACCAGCTCTCCAGGGTCTCCGACCCTTACCACCACTACAAATGGCACACTCTTTCACGTACTCAACCACGTCCTTTCGCCATCCGTGCCAGTAGGCATGGCGCCTTACTTTGTCCAATGTCTTCGTCTTTCCCAAATGAGCAGAGAATATGTCCGCGTGACAATAATGTAGGGCCGTCTCGATAAACGGTAAAGGGACGACAGGTACCGTCACTGTCCGCGCAGGACCGGCACGAGCCCCTAAGTGCACGAGACGCATAAGGACCTCGTTCTTCATCAAGTGGTGCAGTGACATTTTTAGCACCGTCACCCTTAGTTGAGGATCCAAGGCCAGCGCACCGTCCTTCAGAAATGCTCTCATGGCGCGCATCCACGGCACCCGCTCTTGTTCTTTCACAAACTTGCCGTAGTCCAACCCGAACACATCGATCGTGGAGGGCAAGGAAAGTGGAGCACCAGCTGGTAGTTCTTCCTCTTGTTCCTCCTGGGTGAGCTCGTTGGCAGGGGCCGCCTCTTCGTTCTGCTCCCCGACTGAAACTAAACCGTCGGTCACGTTTGAGCCCTCGTTCTCATTTGAAACGATCGTTCCTAGCCTGTCAGGCAGATCGTTCCTTTCTTCATTCAAGAGATCTTTCATCGTGATGGCCCCTATCGTTACCTTTCTCGCGCGATGATACAGCCTCGACAAGCCGTCGGCGTGCCCCATGGACGTTCCCGGCTTGTGATACACTTTAAACCTCAGTTGAGACAACTCCGCGGCCCATCGTGCCAACTTCGAATTCGACGTCCTTGTGTTGTCACTAAAAATCAACGTAAGGGCTTGATGATCCGTAAACAGGTCAAACTCACCGTGGTCGAGATAGCACTTGAACTTTCGCGTCGCCCAGACGATTCCCCAGCACTCAATCTCGGTGGTGCCACAGGTCTTGTTGATCCAATTCCTTTGAGATCCTACCAACATCTTACTCGCGTAGGCAACCGCTCGGTCACGTTTGTCGACTTCCTGCATCAGACAGGCCCCTACTGCCAAATGGGACAAATTCACATAGAGCTTGAACCTCTTGCTGAAGTTGGGATATATCAGAATAGGAGGTTTCACCAAAGCCCTTTGTAGTTGTCGGAACGCCACTTCGCAATCTTCGTTCCATTTGAAGTCCACTTCTTTCTGCTTTAGTCGTTCCAAAGGGGCGGCAATAGCAGCAAACCCTAGTATATAGCGTCGGAAGTAGCTTGTTAGTCCTAGGAAAGCACGAACGGTGTGAAGGTCGTGCGGCCTCTCAATATCCATCACTGCCTTCGCTTTCTCGGGGTTCGGTAGTATACCCGTAGGCGTAACTATGTGTCCCAGGAACGCTACTTGGTCACGTCCCCAGTGGCACTTCTTCATTTTCAGCTTAAAGCCCGCCGAGCGGAATCGTTCCAACACTTGTCTTACTCGAATTAGGTGAGTAGGGAAATCGTCACTAAACACCACACAGTCGTCCAGATAGACGAGGCACGTCCTCCACTTCAGGTCGATTAGGACGTTCTCCATTAGGCGTTCAAACGCAGGAACGGCGTTGCATAGCCCAAAGGGCATAACAAGCCATTCGTAAAGGCCAAATTTGCTCGTAAAATCCGTCTTCTCCATACTGTTCGGTTCCATCGGGACGTTCCAGTATCCTGAAGCAATATCCATAGTGGAAACCAGCTTGGCGTCCCCAAGGACGTCCAAAATGTCGTCGATCAATGGCATCGGGTAGCTGTCCTTGACCGTGACCGCGTTGAGCTTCCGATAATCAATACAGAATCGAATCCCGCCGTCGGGTTTTCGAATCATCAGTACGGGGCTAGTCCAGGGACTATTTGAGGGTCTGATCAGACCAAGTGCGAGATATTCTTGGATCTCCGCTTCCATTACGTCCCCTTTAGCCTTCGAGACTCGATAGGGCGGCTGCTTGATCGGCACACTCGTTCCCGTATCGATGCTGAACTTCAAAAGGTCTGTACGCCCCGGTCTCTTGGACGTCTCTACGAATAAATCCTTCAGACCACCTAGCATCTCGGCAAATAGCCTCCTTTGTTCCGCTCCCAGCGACGAATCTTGGAAATCCACTTCAAAATCGTCGTCTTCTTCGTTCAGCATTGCGGTAGCTATTTCAACGTCAACGGGTCCTACTTCCGTTCCTTCGTTGTTGCCAGCGGCACTTATCGCCGCGCTTACTTCATTCGTCGTTCCACTTCGGACCTTCGTTCCGAAAGCAGATTGAGGAACGAGAGTTACAGCTGCCACGTATGCACCCGACGGAATTTCAACTTCTTCGGAGGACGCGTTACAGACTTCCACTAAGGCCATCCCATTCCGCACGGAGCACAGAGTTTGGTCCACTCGCAAGTTCTCATCGGTCCCTGGAACGCCTTCTACCAGTACAGTGGAGCGATCTCTCATCGTTCCACGAATTTTAGACTTGACCAGCGCTAAGTGACCAGGCTTCAAGCGAACTGCTGAAGTCGTTGTGACTGCATAAGTCTCCTCCACTCTCGAGATGCCCAACGGGATCACATCTCCCGTCTTTTTCAGTGTCATCGTTTGGTTTTCGAGGTCCATCACTGCTCGGAACGAGCGCAACGAGTCTGTTCCCAATATGGCATCCACGAACAAATGGTCGACTACCACAAACGGAAGAGTCATATCGATCGTTCCAAGTGTTATTGGGAGTTCGCCCACGTATCTCGTGTCCCGAAACTCTGTCTAGGCTTCCAGTGTAGGGCTCGAGGGGTTCAGACGCCCGACCAAGCCGTTTTAGCACTCGCCTGTTCACGAGACTCGCCACAGCTCCCGTGTCCGCCAACATCTCAGCTGGGCAACAGTCGATGAAGCCACCGGTCACAGCCTTCAGTCCTCCCACACTACAAATGACGCGCTTTCCTTCCGGCACAACCCCTGCCCCTTCCTGAGAGGCATCGTCCTCACTCACTGCCCGCAATCCCGGCGACCTTCGCGGCCGCGGAGCCCTTCGCGCGTAGATGGCATAGATGTCGGATTGTTCATCGGCTATTTTCAGCCTCTCCTGGTCCTGCGCTTTGATTGGAAGTCCAAACGTCACCTCCTTCAACCGATTTAGGGCAACGACATCTGGGACGGGTCCGTCTATTTTAGAAGCTTTTGGTTTGTCGCGCAATTTGTCACGGATGGTAGAAGCCTCGGTCCGGAAATAGGAACGAGCCCATGTCACCGCTCGATTTAGGAACGAAGGAGTCGTCGTTCCACCTACTTTCACTAGGTGATCTCGAAAAGACTCCTCGTCCAACACGTTTTCCTTGGTCTTGGCTCGCAACGTGGGAACATCAGCCCTCGTTCCGCTTCCTTCCGCCGGATCAGTCTCTCCCTTCCCACTTTTGCCGTATTCGTCCCTTTCCAGTTTGAGCATGTCGTACACCCTCTTACGAATTTCGGAACGCCACCTAAAAGGTAACGGCACTCCTTCTTCGTCTCCGTCCATCACAGTAGGGGACTCGTCAAATCCGACGCAGACGTTCCGTATAAACTCACTCTCAGCGGAGTCATCCTCCGAAGCACTGTCCCCGTTTTCTTCTTGGGTGATAGCGCCGACGGGCGACGCAGTCTCCGTCGTTCCCGTTCTGTCCTTAAAGTTTCGATTAGCACGCCTGGCCACTGCAGAATTCTCCAGTGTCCTCTCGTACCAATCTAGCCAGTACTCTGGTTCCCTCATCTCTCCCTTACAGACTTCCCTTGTGCGCTCTAGCACTTCTTCCGGTATTCCCAGTTGCTCACTCAGTTCTGCAAGTGACGGTTTCTCCTGCTTGCTAGCGTTCTGTGTTACTCGTGACTGAATCTTCTCGTCATCCAACGGAAACAGTCGCTCTTCCAGCTCCTTGTCGTACTCCTCGGGTTCACTCTGCACTATCGGATCGTCACCGCGCTCGAGCATATCCAGCTCCTCGTCGGTAAACAGACGATCATAGTCGTTTGATGAGTCCGTCGCCTTGGTATGTTCCGTATTCAGTTCAGCGCTGGGAACTTTAACGCCCTCCTCAGGAGCATCCACTACTCCAATCACGGCCGCAAACAGGTTAGCTCTGACGCCTACCACGTCTTCCGTCTTTGTCTCAAGTGCCAGCTCAGCCCGTGTATACTTGTCGGACAACCCGTCCGCTTCCGCTTTCCCGTTGCACTCTTCCTGGGTCTTCAACGCATCCTCGGGACGTTCCGTTGTCCCTTGATCGGCGTTCTGTGTCCTATGGGAACGATCCTTCGTCCCATCTTCACTCTTCAATGTCACCAAAGAGCTTTCCGCTGCTCCTTTCTGGGTCTTTAACGCATCTTCAGGACGTTCCGTTGTCCCTTGATCGACGTCCTGTGCCCAATCGGAACGATCCGTCGTTCCACTTTCACACTTCCTTGCCATTAAGGAGCTTTCCGTTGCTCCCTCCTCTCGTTCCTTCTCGTCTTCCGGTCCCCTTGTAGAGACTTCCTCTTCTCCTTCGTACTTCGAACCAGTCTGTTCCTACAGACTGCTCGCTCCAATCACAACATCTGCATTTTCAATCGTCACGCTCGCAACAGGAACGTTCCGAGCGTTTACTCCAGTATTCACACCAACCTCGAGAGCCTTCTCAGGTCCACCAAAATAACTTAGCTGTAAACCTTCATCTCCTTTTGTGTCGCCAACCTGGCAAGAGGAAAGAGCGACACTTCTTTCCCCTCCCTCTTGCCCCCTTCATTGTCGGGACATTCCGGTCGGTGTAGCCGAACCTTGAGCAGTCGTCGTTCCACTTGCCGCGGCATTCCTCGAGAGACTACGTAGTTTCTCGATCTCGGGACAGTTGGTCACGCCATGACCCGTTTGTCGACAAAGGAAACACTCCGCAGTCCGACGATCTCCAAATCGATTTCCACTCGTTCTCCTAGGCAAGCTACACTCCATGGAGTAGTGACCAAATTGATTACAGCGATTACACAGGCCTCTCGCACGAGGACACGTCTCTCGACCACACCCTTTTCGTTCGCAGCGTCCGCACACCACTTCTCCTTCTGCGGTACGAGTATCGGGGCCCATACGACTGTTGGGAGGCCTCAGTTCAGCACTCACTCCTCCATTGGAAGGACTCAACGGTTTCGGATCGTTCGAAGCCACCGCGCCTATGTACCCATCGCTCGTTCCAGAATGTTTTTGCACGTTCCGATTTAGCAGTTGCAGCTCTTGAAGCACCTGTAACTCCGTCGAGGGTACATTCTTCGAGCCCAGGGGTTTCATTCCTTCCTCTGGAAACTCATCGTCTTCTTCGATAGGCAGGTGGAGATTCTTGAACAACAGAATACGACAGGCTTGCTCAATAGACCCAATCATATTACCGTTCAGCACCGCTCGCATCTGTTTGTTCCTTATTCCTTCCAGGAAGAACTCGTACCTCATGCGGGGTTCGGGTAAGTTCAGCGCGTCGCATATTGTCTCGAGTCGATCACTCCATTCTTCGGCCGACTCGCCTCGTTTCCTTGCAGCAGTCTTAAGGCGGGTCCAGGTTTGGGCCGGAGTCAGACAAACGAACCGGTTGTGAAATCTGGAACGAAGGGACTCAAAGTTATGGATCCTCGAGTTGTACCACCATTCTTGTCCCTTCTTGCCTTTCAGACAGTGTTCGAAAGCCGTCAAGCGCAGCTGATCGTCCATGCCCATCGTACACTTCTCGAACGAACGCCAAAACGCCGCAGCTCGTTCACTTGAGGCCGTGTCCGAATAAAACGGAACAGTAACTTTGACTGCGTTCCTCAATTCGTTCGGGATTCCCACCATCGGAGCGAGCCCTCGGCCATAGTCATTCGGCTCACGTTCCGCACATTGAGCCATGGGAGCAGTTGGGTGAGGCGTCGCGTATCTCGGGTATCGTTCTCGGTCAGACCCCACGTTTCCACTGAGTCTCAGGTCTCCTTCGTGACTTTGGAACGATCTTTCGTCGGTCGGCTTCGTTTCCCAATTCAGCGTCCTCTCCGGTCTCGTTCCGGCCTGCATTGAAGGCGTAGTCATAGGCGTGGACGCGTAAGTAGGAGGCATCTCAATCCGGTTCCAGCCCGGCGGTAACATCGGACCAAACGGATTCGAGGACGAATATTGTCTCGGCGAGCCATACGCTCCACTTCCTTCGTACACTCGCTGTGCTCGGTCGGAAGCCTTCTCATACAAAGGGATGGGAGTCGAGGGTCCGCCGGTTCGAACTTCAGGGTTAGATCGATACACAGTTTCTCCTCTCCCGGGACTACGGGTTCCACTCCTCGGGGACTCCAGTAGTCGATCTAACTCGTTTACCGAGTGTCGAGGTGGAGCCTCCCACTCTCTTGACCCTTGCCCTTTCGACGAAGAGGGTTTGGCCCCTCCGGACACACTTGACATAGCCATTTGCTGCATGGCCTGGCCGATGGTGTTGACGATAAAGGCTTGAAGAGCCGGGTCCACCGTCGTCGTCCCTTCACTCGTAGGCGTCGCTCTGTCCCTTGCAGGGATCGTTCCCGGACTCGTGGGCGTCGTTCCTCGGTTCGTCGGCGTCGCGTTTGGACTAGCAGGTGTCGTCCCACAGCGTACCGTCGTGGTAGGAGCTGGCAAAGTCGCACTTGGCGCCCAGTGACGTTCCACTCTGCTCAACGGTTCAGCTTGCAAGTCAGTCGTACTTCGAAAGCGTGACCAAGATGCAGGAACGTCGCTCTCATACAGTCCTCCAACATCCTCCTCCCGCGGGTACTCAGCGGTCGTCGCCGAGGGCGCCTCCCGCCCAGTCTCGTCCATGTGCGTTAACGACGGTCGGGACGGATCCAGCGAGAACGACACTCCCCTTCGCGTTCCAGAACTTGTCGTCTCGGTCTCTCTTGCCTCTCGTAACCACGCCAGCTCCTCTCTGGGAGTCGGTCGATCGAAGCTGGCTCTGCCCTGGGGTGTCCCCAACATCGTCATGAACACTCTTCGGTTCTCTTCGGCTCGTGGTGACGCTCCAAACAAGCTTTTGTCGTCCTCCGGGGCCGCTCGTTCCCTCAGCTCTTCTGCTGCTCGTTCCGTTCGGACCTCAGCCGTCTCTCCGGATTCACCATGCGTTCTGGGATCCACTTCGCCGCCTTCGCCTTCCTCAGCTGGGGCATCAGCGATCTGGTCCTCGTCAGCATCCGCCAGGATCCGTGCGAGGCGCTGCTCTTCGTTCCCTATAGGATCGTTCCAGTTTAGGGAGCTCATCTCGTCCCGGCTCGCTTGCACCTTCGCTCGAGTACTTCGACACTAAGGTATTCCAAGCGGCTCTCTCCGCTTCTTCTCTATTACGCTCCTACGAAAATTGGCTAGAAGATACCCTGCTTCTCCACCAAATTGTTGCGGTCTCCTTCTCTTGTCGGGGTCGTGTATCTTGTGAAAGCCGACGTAGGAACTTAGACGTTTTAGATGTGTAAAATATACTTGTTTCTTATTTGTTTTCTTGAGCACTTCTCGTAAAAGAAGGAAATTCACGACTGAGAGCTCCCTCACCAGCTCTCTACCTTGCCAAAGTACCTCCTACCAACACTAGTACCTCGAGTTGTCGTTCGTAAACGGAGTCAGCGTACCACTGTCTGAACTCCTTCGTTCCATTTTAAACGAGGGACGAGGCAGTCGATGACGGGGAACGGGGCTGATCGGGCTTGACACTCTTCTTACGCCGTTCGCTAAATTGCCGTAGGCAGTCGTCCAGAATAGCGAGTCCTTCCTCTAGGCGAAGACCGTGACAGCGCGCAGTGGTCGCCGGGCACCGGTGACGTGGAGGCTGACAATGATCAGTCTCGAGTCGCCCGGCGTAGTGGTGGCATTGGTGTGTGCTTGGAGCACGGGAGGGCTCGAAGGTTGGGCTGCCACCGGAGGGCCCGGTCCTTCGTTAAAGCCAATAGGGCGCCCCGCACCTGCTGGTCCTGGTCGTTTTTTGAATGAGCGACCGAGGAGTGTTCCGCGTCGACGTGAGAGACGACGGAAGCTGGCGCGCGGCGCTCCGCCGCGCGATGACCCTTCTTCCCACAGCGGAAGCAAATGAGGGAGCGATTGCTTCGCCCAGCGCTGCCGCGGTAGGACCCGCGACGTCGATTGCTCGACGCGTTGATGGCGTCGATCTCCATGGGCTCGGGGGTAGACTCCCGGGCTTCCGCAGGTATGGCTGCGGCGTACGATGCAGCTACCATGTAATCCTCGCGAATCGCGAGTGCAAACGCCTACTCGAGAGAGGAGGGCTCAGCTCTGGTGAGGCAGTAGCGGGCATACCCTCGCGCATGCCGAACACAAATACGTGGACTTGCGAGGCCATGTCGATTGGCTTGGTCACGATGCATGACGCCAGATGTCGCGTCTTCTGGACGTAATCACGCATGGACATCTGCCCTTGCCGCAGAGCGAAGAACTCTGCGCGAACGCGAGACTCATCTTGCGGGGGCTCAAACGCGAGGCGCAAGTCGCTCTGGAGAGTTTCCAGAGTCGGTGAAGCCTCGGGATCGACAACCAGCTTCCCGAGGGCCCATTCTTTGGCCTTCCCGGTTAACCGGGAGAGGAGGAAGTTCATCTTGGCCGATGACGCCTCGATGCGTCGCGAGGCGATAGCGATGTCGATCTCGCGGAACCACCGGTTTAGCGGAAGCCGGTTTTCACCGGCGCCAGAATACGTAGACGTCTCCATCTTGACGACGTCATTCTGGGATGGACGCGAGGGAGTTGACACCCGCCGATTCGCATCGGCGAGCTCGCGTTCCATGAACTCTTGTGCTGCAAGACGTTGCTGGTCGGGCGTCGCTGAGCTCAGCAGCGATGCGACAACAGCGTCTCCGGACACCGCCACGAGGCGGTGAAGCGCTTCCCACTCCACGCGAGTGAGATGGGGGAATGCAGCATGCTCCAGGGTCGCCCCGGAGATCTGGACTTGGCTCATCGTAGACTTGGTCGTTGGAAGGACTACAAAGTGCTACCAGGTGTAACAAGGTAAGAGATACCGTCACTAGCTTACACTATAGTGCGGAGGAAGCTCGCAATAATAAAACCAAGTCTTAGGTTTGTGTCAAATTCAACTCTGATTTATTTAGGACCAGGGCGGCTACCCCTGGCCTCGTGTGAACCACTTAAACACATGTCTTTATCTGATTGGTCAATAAGTGAGTCTGGCTCCTCACTATCAACCGATCAGATGATGACACCTTGGCACACGCTACCCGCGTGCCACTTTACCTACTTATGTAATAACTAACGAAATATCTACCTACTTATGTAATTGGAGTTGGGCCCATTACAAAACTCGGCGGAGCCTCGGAAGTGCTCTGACTTGGTTAGTCGGAACCGAGTGGAAGCGAGCCACTCGTCTGTCCCGGAAGGGCTGAGCCGCGAGGGAACCACCCTCTGCGCAGGCCATACAACCGCCGACCTAACTCGGCGATTCGTTGTGGTTTGTGTAAGGAATCCACATCTGACGGTATTTGTGTGCTCTACTACAACACAACTGGTGCCGCGACCCGGGAACAGGAGTGTGTGCTTGTTTTTATAGGTGTCAGCTAACCAAGTTAAGAGGAAGAGAAGAGAGTGAAGATGGTCAAGGGATCAGCAACTCCGAGCGACGGGAGCCCAGCGATTGCTGGAGGGTCGCCTCTCGCGGGGTCGGACCCGGCGGATCAACGACTCATCGCCATGACGATGGAGGTGGGACGAACCGTCCAGTTTGACGAGGATGGCCAAGACCAGGAGAGTGTGGTGAAGTGCTTTCTCAGAAATAAGAGAATGGTCCTGACGCGGGGTCACTATCCCGAATCAGTGACAATTTTAAGTGATTACAGAGGATTTGGGTTGTTTGGCACGGGTGCAAGTTGCCTGTGGTGGATTAGCCAGGGCGAGCAGCACCCCGTATGGAATGACGATGGATCTGATATGAGCGATGTACGAGAAGGCAAGATCCACCAAGACTTACCTCGGATCCACCCTTACCTGGATTCACTAAGATGGATATGGGATATACTATACAAGAGTGGATCGAGTGTGGATCCTATGAAGGAAGGATGGTCGGTGCCCTCTGAAGGTGGATCTAGTAGCCACGGCTAATGAAGAGTCAAGATCCACCGCGAGGTACCCCGGATCCCATACTTCCGAGTTCGGATCCAAGGAGGGAGGATCCCGCCTGGAGGGACCTGGATCCAGGGTATAGGGATGAGGGATACAGTGGATCTCGGACTTTCGTGGGACAACGGAGATCACAGACGGTTGCGAGATGATGTTGGATGATTGGAGAGCTCGGATCCACGGCGAGTGTACCATTACAGTGAGGTGGATCCAAGCGACCTGGATCCGGATGAGTGTACCCATAATAGGGTGACCATGATGATTACGTCATATATCCGGTGGATCTGAAGATAACACAGCTGGGAAGATAACACAACTGGGATGATGGGTCAAGGGAAGAAGGGACATGCAGCCGAGCCTGGTAAGGGATTTAGCAGATGAAAGACATAGAAGGTAGAAACCCAGGCAGGTATAGGCTTAAATATCAATACAGACTCCAATTTGCACAGTGACACGCAAGTGCCTTCCTGCCCTCAAGAACCGGAACTACATTGGCCGTACGAGCTCCGAGAAGGTTGGGAATTGCGAATCTAGTGTTAATAGTGATAACTGGATAATACATTGGCCAGATCCTACAACCTAGTGAGCTTTTCCTTTACTTGTGCAGATCCGACAGGTTAACCGAATTTACTACTTGGTCGGTTACACCCTAGGGGCTCTCAACTCTCAAGATCCCGTCACAGGAGGCGGCAAGTACGACTTAAAGGACAACACAAAGGCAAGGGAACACACCCGCAAGGCAACCCTACGGCCAGATCCACGATCTAGGCCCCGGATCCATAAGCTCGAATATTCGCTTAGGATACGGACGGACGCAGAGTGAAGATTTTCCACTGCTGCTCCACCCCATCCCCACGTCTCGCCAAGACACTCAAGCTTCACCACTTGAACTCTTCGGAAGTTACCGAGAGAGCAAGATCCCGCCCTACCGACGGGTACACAAGGTGAGGAAAGTTCAGCAGAACACGGATCATCGGGGGACCCCCTCCGTTAGTCGGTGTCTGGGCGCAGTTGGTAAGTTGGATCTGGCAATCTCGCAGATTTTGCTGATCCCGCTACACCACAATGGTGCGCGTGCCCGGATCTTTTGGTGACTCGGGATTTCACCGTGAGTCCCAAGAAGATGCTCAAGTGAAGATTGAGCCAGGGGAAGAGGCGTCGTCGGAGGTCGGATCGACGAAGACGCTGCTGAATGAAACAAGATCCGCGGATCGATGGAGTTTTGGGAGGAACTCTGTCGACGGAAGAGAGGTGGATCCGGATCCGGATCTAGAAGAGAAACCTCTCTATCCTCCCCAGGTCCCCTCGGGGACCCCTGCGGATCTTGACGCAAGTCAAGATCCGCTAACAAAACAAGGGAAAGTGAAGGCGAAACGGTATGCATTTGCAGATTCACCGGTTAAGCCAACACCGTACCTAAGCCCAAGCCCGCTAGTCGAAGAAACAAGAAAGAAGACGAAAACGAGTAAGACTACGCGGAAGAAGATGCAAGCTCCAGAGTCGGAAGAAGACCAAGCTGGATCCAGGTCAAGCTGGTCCGACAAGGATCTCGAGTTTGTGTATCGCCACCAAGCTCTACGCGATTTCCTGCATCAAGATCCTGTCATGCAGATCCTGAATCCACGACAGATCGAAGATCCAAGGGAACCGGTGAGAGCACCAACGAAAACGGCGAACAAGTTGGTGGCAGTCAAAGATCTATTACGTTTGCTTACGGAGTCAGGCATCGTAGCTGGTGTGTTCGAAGCAGAGGATATCTTCGAGCTAGACCTGGATCTCATAATATCCGCGACGCGGGACCTCTTTGCCAGAGTTAAGTCCATCACCGGAGAAAGGTCGCGTACTATGGATCCAGTGTCGTCGCCGAGGATCAGCCAAGCTGCGTCCTCAAACTACGAATCCGCCGCTGAGGATGAGTCAGACACGCCGTCCGAACCACGACGCATGACTTTAGGACCCTCCGGGGCATCCATGCTGGAAGCGCGGGCGAGGATCCGAGGACAGGAAGCCCCTGTGAACGTGAAAGCTCGGGATCCAGTACGCCCTACGCGTGATTTGACACAATCCAGCCAGGATCGAGCCAGATCCGGCAAGAAGCCAGTGGGATTATCGTCAGATCAGGCTCGAGGTAATCGCCTCACGGATCCAGTCCCGCCAGTGGACCAGACGGCCACAGGCTCTTCCGACACTTCCGCGGGCACCCTGCAACGGCACTTTGAAGCTGCGATGAATCGCTTCCTGGTCGAACAGGGTATGAGAGCGCCCGTGCCACAAGTGCAAGTGCTCCATGAACATGGAGCACGGGACGTGGAGATGGAGTCAGTAGAGGGGGACAACTCCCATGATGAGTTCGACCCAGACGATCTGGATGGCCCATCCACTTCGGCAGCCGTGGTAGCAACGGCCACAGCCGGGGCAGGTGGATCGTCCATGATCCAGAGGGTACGGATCTCAGCTATATCGGACTTGAAGGAGTTCACGGGCAAGGATCAAGATGAGGACCGAGCGAGAACATGGATCAGCAAAGTCAAGTCGGCCCTCATGAGAGATCAAGCGTCGGATGCTGAGAAGTGTCTGACCTTTGCGGATCTGCTAGCGGGGCCAGCCAGGAACTGGTATCGGCAGCTGGGCAGATCAACCAGGAACAAGTGGCCAGATTTGCTGCGCAGTTTCCAGACCCAGTACTGTGGATTAGGAGTGTCGGTGGCACGACAATACTACCATGCTCGCCGCAGA
>NW_003303526.1:0-23577 GCF_000142945.1 Phytophthora infestans T30-4 | reverse complement strand
TTCATCCCAGGTGAACGAACGACTGCGGAATGCGATACAGGATCGAGCGGATCGACACAACGAAGACGCCCGTCCACATCAAATCCAAGTGGGATCGCAGGTGTGGCTGTATTTGGATCGAGTGAAAGAAGGGTACGCTCGCAAATTGGCCCATCGATGGCATGGACCGTTCCGGGTGAGAGAGAAGATTGGAGAACATGCGGTGAGGCTGGAAACGGCAGGTACCGAATATCGCCTGTTCCCTGTGGTACACGTATCCAAGCTGAAGTTGGTCAAAGAATATCCGGATCGGCCGCAGGTCCGTCTTTCGGTAGATGCATCCGACCGCGTCGACTTCGACGAAGTTCTCCTACCGGAAGACAGTTGGAATGTGGATCTCGAAGCCGACGAGTTCGAAGTCGAGAAGATCACCGATATGAGATCGGGGAAGCGAACTAGATACGGACGGATTTACCGTGAGTTTCTGGTGCATTGGCGTGGATATAACGAACCTAGTTGGGTAGACGAGGCAGATCTGAACTGTGGAGCATTACTCTATGATTTCTTGAGGGATCGTACGAATCGTAACAGATTCGGCGTGATGCAGTCTCATGAAGAAGAGTAGGGAGGGGACCCATGGATGTGAGTTGGTCATATCGATGGGAGGATGAAGAAGGACCCACAGGAAGGGTGTGGGTCAGGAGGAGGAGGATCGCTGATATGAGTTGGTCACATCGGAAAGAAAGAGAAGACGAATCCACAGGGTGGATTAGGAGGAAGAAGTGAATGTTTATGCATAAGAGTGACGTTTTACGTGTGAGGAGTCCTGCTTGATTTCGAGCACGAGCTTTCAAGGGCCCGAACTATACTGACCCGATTGAACCTGGGTCATCTAGATCCGGATGAAATCCAGGCGCAGACCCAGCCCAGATCCAGGTGTACGCTGAAAGGGTGGATCCAGCCCAGATCCAGGTGTACACTGAAAGGGTGGATCTAGCCCAGATCCAGGTGTACGCTGAAAGGGTGGATCCAGCCCAGATCCAGGTGTACGCTGAAAGGGTGGATCCAGCCCAGATCCAGGTGTACGCTGAAAGGGTGGATCCAGCCCAGATCCAGGTGTACGCTGAAAGGGTGGACTAGATTTCTCAATCGACGAAGGAATGTTGTTGTAAGCATATTCAAGCAAGAAAGTGTGGATTATAATGGCTTATGCAAAAGGCTAGCTCGACCCAGTATCCAGTCGCTAGTTACTGCTACGAAAGGAATCCACGAAGGCGGAAACTGGGGCGTGGTGTCGAAGAATGATGAGGATCAGGTAGTCTTGGGCTGAACATTGAAGAACTTGCTCACTAGACGCTGGATCTGGCGTCCTGGGTGTTGGCTCAGGTCCCCGCGAAACTGGATGCGCCAAGGCTCGGCTTCGTCGATCTCTCGCAAGGCTTCCAATAGGCTCGCGGGTTCTGGGCGATGGAGGTTGGGATCCTCCAAGTTGGCTTGACGGGATACGGATCCCGGAAACCAAGCTACCTTATCCCCGCGTCGGGGAAGATGCAAGAAGGATGGATCCAGCAAAATATCCACGTCACACCAACCGTCCTGGATTGCTAACACGAGGATCACAAGGACTCTCTTCCAAGCTCGGCCCGCATGGCTACGCCGGTTACCACGCTGCTTGTTGAAGTTGGACAACCAGGTCGAACCCTGCAATTGATTCCGAGAGATGGGGAACCGGTGAGTGCCCTCCCATATAGCAACCCGGTGCTTGGAGGCGAAATCCCGGAACGCCCGAACGAATACCCCGAGTCGCCCACGCACATCACCCCTGAAGCTAACCGGATCCACCGGTGTGGTGACCAGCGTATCCCACGGGGCAGCACTTGTCAGTTCCTCCACGAGGGGTCTGGTGATGAGCGAATCCACGTACCCGGCCCTCGGGATGGCGTCCGCTGTCCGAGGGAATATCCACTCAGCCCGAAAAGGCAACTCCGGAAACAGAACCGTGATCTTCATGGAGATGATCGCAACTCGGTTCAATTTCTTGGCTGACCAAGGCTCGATGTCTCTGGCAGCGAAGGCCACAGGAGCACGTCTACCAGGAATGAAAGCAGCATCCGGACCGAACGGAGCCACGGGGAGCATCCCTGGCAGTGACGAGTTAGGGGGGGCGGGGATCAAGACAGATCCAGGGGATCCGCCACCGTGAGGCGATCCCGGGGATCCGCCACCATGGGACGATCCTGGAGATCCACCATTATGAGGCGACCCCTCTCCACCAGATCCGGAGGACCCGCCACCAGGCGACCCCCCTCCGCCAGATCCAAGGAGTCCGCCACCACGAGGTGACCCCCTCCCACCATCGCTACCCGATCCGCCGTCACTGTCGACTTGGATCGCGGATCCCGCAGTGTCGCCTCCGGATCCGGCTGTGCCAGCGACTTGTGGAGGCGGCGTCGAGAGGGATCTCCGCCGGGCTTCGGATCGAGATTGGGATAGAGCCCGTCGCGTGTCTTCCTCCAAGGCATCCTCAGCGGCTCGAGCCTCCTCCGAATCCTCTGGACTCTCGTCGTCATCGTCGTCGTCGTCAGCGTCCTCATCGCTTAGAGTGAAGGGATACGGGCCGACAGACGGCGTACGCTTTGACGACGATCGGTTAGGAGGCCCTGAGCCGTCGGACCAGTCAGATTCCTCATCCTCATCGTCCTCCGAACTACCCAGTCCACACCCAGGGGGAATGACGCGTTTGGCTTTCCCCTTCCCGGGTCCAGTACGGGCTGGCGGAGGGTTGGTGGAAGCGGACTGAGGAACGATGGGCGTCGTTACCGAAGGACCAGCGGTGGATCCCGTCTTGGGCGCCGATCCCGATTTTGATACTGCCGTAGATCCCGTTTTGGCCGTCGATCCGGACTTGGACACCGCTGATCCTGTTTTGGATGGGGCAACGGATCCAGCCTTGGACGCCGTAGACCCAGTCTTGGGTCCGGATCCAGATTTTGACG
This sequence comes from Phytophthora infestans T30-4, assembly GCF_000142945.1. Classification (NCBI taxonomy): domain Eukaryota; phylum Oomycota; class Peronosporomycetes; order Peronosporales; family Peronosporaceae; genus Phytophthora; species Phytophthora infestans. The sequence goes on along the minus strand of NW_003303526.1, from coordinate 20,602 downwards.
CAGCAGCGGTGGATCCCGTCTTGGACGTCGATCCCGATTTGGACACCGTCGATCCCGTTTTGGACGTAGCAACGGGTCCAGTCTTAGACGCCGAGGTAGACTTGGATCTAGCGGTGGATCCAGACTTGGATCAGGCACCTGACTTCGAGGGAGAAACGGAAGTCTTGGGCGCGGGTGTAGATCCTGCCTTGGACACAGAAGTGGATCCCGCTTGCGGAGCAGATTTAGAAACCGGATTCGTTTCGGGCTTGGCTTTCGGGGAAGCTCGGGCCTGCTTATGGGGACGGGAGGATCCGGTGCTAGGAGCGGGAGATGTACTACGCGGGCGTTTCGCAGTCGACGAATCCGCCCCACTTACCGTCGGAAGAGGAGCAGAAACGCTAGCAGCCTGAGAGGGCCCCGACAAGGGAGGAAGTGGATCCGAGACGGCAGCTGTCACCAGCGCCAGTCGTCGACGTGCCAAATCGCGCTCCGACAGGCCGCGATCGCGCTCCAGGATCAGCTGTTGCTGCTGAGTTTGGGCTGCGGAAAGTTGATCCTGGAGTTTCGCGGTGGTCGCACCTGCTTTCTTCAATTTGTCACCTAGATTGACAATAACAAGTGAATATGGAGTTACTAGCAAGAGCTAAAAGAGGATCCACGTACTCATGCGGCGAAGCTTGGATTCCAGCTCCGTTAGCGCACGCTCGGCATCCGCCCACACGGTAGTCGCCTTGTCCCGCTGGAGCTCGCTGTCTGCCAGTTTTGTTTGGATCTCGTCCCGCAATCGAGTCATACGCACGAATTCTTCAAGCGCGTAATCTCGTCCGGCAGACGCCCTCTCGAGCGACTCCTTGGTGTCTTGCAACTCCTCAGAGAGTTGAGCCAGGGCTACATCCGGCGACGAGGGAGGTGGATTTGGCGCGGGGGACCCTCCACGCGCCGACCCTAAGGCGGATCCGTCATGGGCGGATCCCACATAGTCGTTGGTCACCACCTCCTCCTGGGTCAGACGCAACTCGTCACGGAGGCGGTCCAAGCTCACATCCGCAGCTGCCCTAGCAGTCTGGGAATCCTCCAGATCCCGCTCGAGGTCGTGGATCCGGGATTGGAGTTGGTGGATCTCAGATCCGGCGAGTGCCATCTCCCTAAGGAGATGGTCGTTGTCATCTCGCATAACGTCTCGTTGACGGGAGGCGCGATCCAGCCGTCCGGTCAGGTCGCGGATCTCGACCGCCTGATCAGCCAACAGGAGTCGCAGGTCCTGCGACCGAGAGGCCGCACGGTGCTCCCACCCCTGGATCTCCATCGCTTGGTCATGGATTTGGGCCCGCAAGGTCTGAAGTTGGGTAGTGTGTAGAGACGCAGCTTGGTCTTGGGCATCTTGAGCCGTCTGGAGCTCCGCCGTCAGGGTTTGCACCTGATCGGAAAGAGCCTGGGCTAGAACCCGCAGATCGGTGGGCGACATGGAAGACGGACTGACCGGAGGGGTAGTGGATGGGGCCTTGCCCGACGATTTGCCGGTACGCTTGGCGGGAGACATGTGTTGCGAAGAGGAGAAAGCGGTTGTGGATGTTGGTAGTGCACGTCGTGGACGCTGTTGTGCAGCGCCGACCACGTACAGGAGGCGATTGTGGTGAAGTGCTTTCTCAGAAATAAGAGAATGGTCCTGACGCGGGGTCACTATCCCGAATCAGTGACAATTTTAAGTGATTACAGAGGATTTGGGTTGTTTGGCACGGGTGCAAGTTGCCTGTGGTGGATTAGCCAGGGCGAGCAGCACCCCGTATGGAATGACGATGGATCTGATATGAGCGATGTACGAGAAGGCAAGATCCACCAAGACTTACCTCGGATCCACCCTTACCTGGATTCACTAAGATGGATATGGGATATACTATACAAGAGTGGATCGAGTGTGGATCCTATGAAGGAAGGATGGTCGGTGCCCTCTGAAGGTGGATCTAGTAGCCACGGCTAATGAAGAGTCAAGATCCACCGCGAGGTACCCCGGATCCCATACTCCTGAGTTCGTATCCAAGGAGGGAGGATCCCGCCTGGAGGGACCTGGATCCAGGGTATAGGGATGAGGGATACAGTGGATCTCGAACTTTCGTGGGACAACGGAGATCACAGACGGTTGCGAGATGATGTTGGATGATTGGAGAGCTCGGATCCACGGCGAGTGTACCATTACAGTGAGGTGGATCCAAGCGACCTGGATCCGGATGAGTGTACCCATAATAGGGTGACCATGATGATTACGTCATATATCCGATGGATCTGAAGATAACACAGCTGGGAAGATAACACAACTGGGATGATGGGTCAAGGGAAGAAGGGACATGCAGCCGAGCCTGGTAAGAGATTTAGCAGATGAAAGACATAGAAGGTAGAAACCCAGGCAGGTATAGGCTTAAATATCAATACAGACTCCAATTTGCACAGTGACACGCAAGTGCCTTCCTGCCCTCAAGAACCGGAACTACATTGGCCGTACGAGCTCCGAGAAGGTTGGGAATTGCGAATCTAGTGTTGGTAGTGATAACTGGATAATACATTGGCCAGATCCTACAACCTAGTGAGCTTTTCCTTTACTTGTGCAGATCCGACAGGTTAACCGAATTTACTACTTGGTCGGTTACACCCTAGGGGCTCTCAACTCTCAAGATCCCGTCACAGGAGGCGGCAAGTACGACTTAAAGGACAACACAAAGGCAAGGGAACACACCCGCAAGGCAACCCCACGGCCAGATCCACGATCTAGGCCCCGGATCCATAAGCTCGAATATTCGCTTAGGATACGGAACCATCCACGGACGCAGAGTGAAGATTTTCCACTGCTGCTCCACCCCATCCCCACGTCTCGCCAAGACACTCAAGCTTCACCACTTGAACTCTTCGGAAGTTACCGAGAGAGCAGATCCCGCCCTACCGACGGGTACACAAGGTGAGGAAAGTTCAGCAGAACACGGATCATCGGGGGACCCCCTCCGTTAGTCGGTGTCTGGGCGCAGTTGGTAAGTTGGATCTGGCAATCTCGCAGATTTTGCTGATCCCGCTACACCACAAGAGCGAGAACGGAGATGCAAGTGAAGGAGAGTATGATAAGAAGGCCGAGACCGCTGAGCTCGGTGAGACGAAGACTACCGCCGAGCTACTTGGCGGGTGGAAGAATTGACACTGCAGGTGGGACGCATGGCAGTCCCACGTCCTGTCGAGCGCAGCTTATCCGCCGAGCTCGACGAAGGTGCGGACGATGAAGAAGATGAAGAAGAACATGGTGCTGCTCCAGGGGACCGTCCGCCCCTTATTCCGAAAGCGACGAGGAACGCCGATACGCCGAGCACCAATAAAGTGTTGGCTCGACTTGGCGAAGCGATGAGAACGAGATCGGAGTGGATGATGATGTTCGCGCCTGTGGCGATGGCGCAAGCGAAGTGGCCGATGTTGGGTCCCGAACTAACTCAACCGGTGCGTGCAGCCAACATCAATCAGTTGGTGAAAGAAACTGTGTTGCTGTTGAAGGCGATGGGCTATCGGTGCAGCAGCCGACCAAACAACCTCATCCTGTCCGACTGGAGTCTAACCCGTACCGAAGCTGAGCTCTGGCTGAATGGAAGAAGAAATTGCGAGTGGCGCTTGCATCGGAGAAGGTCCCTGGTGGAACGAAGCCGGTTTACAGCCGAGTAGCCGAGTTCAAGGCACTCGGCGAAGACCCAAGCAAAATGCCTTTGCCGAAGACCCCGGAGACGAAGAGACGAAAAGTGTTCCGCTCTACGCAAGGCACACCATACTTCGAAGACTCCCACATGCTGACTCCGGTGAAGATCAGCCTGACTCAGCGGAATGCAGGTCGCCACCGTGAGCTGCACGACGCTGCAGGCGAAGCTGAAGCTCACGAGGAGGATGAAGAGGATGATGACCCGTTCGATTTGAAAGGAAATCGCAAAGAGACTGTGAAGGACTCCATTCGACACCTGAGCTTCGACGCGGCAGAAGAAGATACCTGGAAGTTCGCACCCACGCTTCACTCGACAAAATCGCCGAGTTCGAAGGCAAGCGCTACCGTTCTGACGCATCGCTTCAGTGGCTCAAACGTTTTATCTACGAGATGAAGAGCACAAGAATGCCCCAAAGTACCTGGTATGAATCATTCTCGCTATGCTTGGCCCTTGTTTGGAGGTGCCACCGGCGCGAGCGAGTCTTCCAGGTCGACGAAGCCCGTGATGCTTGACTGCAGGAGCTGTGCGAAGGCGACATCTTTCTCCTTCACGTGCTGCACCTTCAAATGCCACTGCGAAATGGACCGCGCGTCCGAAGAGAGACTTCGACTTGTGCACCCACTCTAACGTCGAGAATCGTGTATAGACCTGTAGCGTCTTTCCTGCCAGCTGGACGTAACAGATCTTCAACAGCAGAAGTAACGCCAAAACTTCCTTCTCGGCCGGATGGTAGTTCATCTCGGCCTCCTTGAGCACCCGACCGAGGAGCTGTACGGGGTGTAACTTGCCTTCATGTTCTTGCATTAGTGTAGTGCTCAACGCCCATTCATTCGCAAAGAGCATGACGTGAACTTCTTTCGACCGATCGAAGTGCCTGAGGATGGGTGAATGTGAAACACTCGTCTTCAATTTCTCGAAGGAACGACGTGCCACAGAAAGGCCACCTTCAGCGGCAAAGTCTTCATCCTTGAGCTGGTACAGCGCCGCCCCGTAGACCGTAAAGTCTTGAATGAAGCGACTGTAGTAACTAGCCGCTCCAAGAAACGACTGCATGCCTTTGTTACTCGTTGGAAACGAAAGCTCGGTGATGGCCGCAAGCTTCTTGCGGTCAGCACTGATACCTTCTGGCGAAATTTTATGCGACAGAAAGTCCACCTTGGGTTGACAGAAGATGCTCTTGGTGAAGCTAATGCTGATTCGACACTGTGTAAATCTTGCCAGCAATCGGTCCAGCGTCGCTAGTCAGCAGTCGAAATCCTCGCCACCGAAGCAAATATCATCCACAAACGACCGTCGACCAAACACAGGTACCAGCGATGATTCGTCCGGTTTCCCGTTTGTAAACATGTCAGCGACGGGGCTGTTGACGAGCTGTAGCGCAGGGTCGGTCTCTACCGGTGCTTCGCGGTCTGCCGCGAACTTCGTTGAAACGAACCCTCGGCGCTTGGCCCACGACGTTCCTTGGCCTGTTCTTCAGCTAAACGCATCTTCTCCGAGTATTCAAACCAACCTCCTTTAGGTTGAACGAACCCCCAAAGTGCGTCGTCAATCATACGCTGGTAGATCATCGGCGCGTTCTTTAGCCCGAAGGGCATTCGTAACCACTCGAAATGTCCGAGTGCGCAGACGAACGCCGATACTTTACGTGCTCGCAAGGTCATCATGACCGCCCAGAAGCCGCTTGCTGCATCCAGCGAGCAGAACCATAGGTAGCGCTCGAGATCTGTTAACAGGCGACTAGCGGCATTGCATATTCCATGATCGCGGTGATAGAATTCACCATCTTGTAATCAATGCAGAGCCGGATGTCCAGCCCGTTCTTTTTCATCACAATCACGATCGGCGATGCCTATGGACTATCTAAAAAGACGATCAGTCCTGCTCGCAACAGGGCGCGCAGCAGCTCGTACAATTTGCCGAGAAATCGTAGCGGCACGCGCCGGGCACGCTGTTTAATTGGAGCGTGCCCCTGTGTGTCGATATCGCATACCGCGCCGTAGGCTGGCGGCGGTAGAGCGCCACCACCAGCAATCAGGATCTGCTCGTGGTTCTTCAGCGTCGCGACCAGACGTTCTCGGCGATCAGTCGACAACTGAGAATTAGCTACATTAGACGCAGTGTAGTCTATTGTCGTGTTGATCTCTTCGGTCAGGTCAGGCAGGAATGCCAGCTCCTTCGCGTAGTCTTCCAAGCCAATGTTGTTAACTGGGTGTTCGTAGAAATCATTTCTCGTATCCTCCGTTGCTTCATTTCCTTCGGTCGTTAACACTCGAGCAACCGAGATGTACGTTCCGTCCAACGTCGCTACGGATTCTTCCCTTGACTCAACATCGACATCCGCTTTGATTTCAACAGTCGGTGCTGGGTCCATCTCCTTCCCATACTGGTTTCCCATCTCTGGGCCATCTGCCGAGTCGTTGTTCGCAATATTGAATGCGCGGGCCACCGACATATTGGGTTGTTGACTTTTGTTCAGCTCCTCGGTCGGCCGCTGTCTCGACAGTTCGGCATTCGCACCAATCTTGCAATGAACACTCGATGCCGCACTCAACACCTTCAGCGCGATGCCTGTATCCTCTGGATCAACCACCGATGTCTTGTTCGCAGATTTGGTGGCACACAAGGCCGGGACAACTTCGTCAAAACAGGTGACTCCATTTAATCCAGTGCTGTTACTTGTCGCTTCCGTGGTCACCCCTGACTGGACACGAACACTCGTTGGCGTATGTACAACGTTTACCAGGTTCAGTAGTTTGTGTGTACGCGCTACCGAGGCTTCGTTTGCAATATTGCCCCCGCCGTGAGCTGTCGTGTAAGTGAATGAAGGTTCTTCGGAAGGCTGACTGTCGGTCGAATCCCCGGCTGTCACCCCAGACGCCAGACAGGCTTCCACTCGTTCACGTTCCTCCAGGATCAGTGCCCAGCGCTCTGCACACGTCAGACGTTCACTAGAATCCACTAGCGAGTCTTCTAGAGGTCGTGCTAGCACTCCACTGGGTTCTGGATAGTCCGGTCGATCAACTGCCGAAGGCTGCGTTGCAAGCCATTGTTCGTAGATTTCACATTCACGCTGAAAGAGCTCGCGGTCTCTACAACCTTCGTAGGCCAACACTTGCCAGTCTTGGTACTTCTTGGACTCCAGACGCACATATCCGTCACCTCGTGGCAAATCCACATCTGGAATCCACATCGCGATCGAGTCGTGTGCTGGTAGGTACACCGTTCGGTCGGACACGTTTATCACCCGAATGCTCTAAGGCCGTTCACGTCGAAACCTCGTCAGTGACGGAATTAACTTGTTCGTTCGACGAACCCACAGTACGTGTTCCTCCAGACCGACTTGGCGCTTCGCTAGTCGATATTCTCGCCACTCGTGCGCTTGAATGTCCAAACGCTCGGGTGGCCCGGCGTTAACATGGGAGTCGTACTCTTCGCTGTCGATCATGTTCTTGGTCTTTATCAGCGGGATTTGGACTTCGTGCGGTAATTGCGCCGCGCCGTGAAACAGGTCCAGCCGGATCCCAGCTGGGATCATAAAGTCGGTCCCGAGTACCACGGCGACGCCTGCACTATGCGCCATTACCCACATCTCGAACGCGTGCACCATCTCCCATCCAAGCGTAATCTTGACGCACGCTCGTCACGTCGTAGACACCTTGCCTTCGCTGATTCCTTGAATGTCAATGCGGCGTCCGTGGTCGGGTACATCTCGGAGTCGCAACTTCTTGGCAAAGGCGTCAGTGATCACACTAACGTTCGCTCCCGTGTCGAGGAGGATCCTCGTTCGCTGGTCGTTCACAGCGCTTTGAACCAGAGCTCTCATTCTGATCCGTCGGTCGAATTTCTTGGCCGACCACCACCCCTGTCTCTCGCCAGGGTTCAACTTCATCATCTTGGAGTGACCCTTGGGCTCGTCTCGCGCTGCACTCGAAACCAAGCCGAACGCACTCTCGCTGGTGCCCTCATCAGCATCAGCACACTCCACTCTCTCTCCAACACCTCCACCGAGGATTCTTCTCCTCTCCTTTTCATTTTCCGTCGTGTTCACACTTGTTACGTAATGATCAGGCCATTCACTCTGCCCCATGAAAGCAAAGATACACTCTGCTTCCATTGAAGGCTCGGTTAACTGTGGCAGCCCGATAGGGGCCAACCCAGTTGTAGTTGGCGGGCTGCCTAGTTTAAATGACGTTCTTGAACGACGGCCTTGAGCTCTGGCGGGAATTCCTCCTTCGTGCCGTTAGTGCGCACGAATTTGGCAAGGTCTTGGAAGTAGCGGAAAAGCTCGCATTGTCCAGCATCGTGGGGTTGTTCGCAGAACTTGCATCGCTTGTTACAGTAGTGGGCGGAGTGACTCATGCCACCGCACACCGCGCATGGTCCGTACTGTGGGCGTCGGTTGTCGCGGTTGAAGTCACGTCGTCCGCGTTGGTCCTGATTGAACCCACGGTCACTACTTCGGCGATCTTGATTGAAGCCATTCTCGCGATCAGGCACGTTTCCACGCGGTTGACGATTGTCTGAACGTGCGTAGGTGCCTTCAGCAGCTGCACGGCGTTCATTTTCGTTAGCAGCGGCGAGGTATCGGTCGTTTTCATCCAATGAGAAATCACCATCCGTATTATCGGGCTGAAAGTCGTTGTACTCGTCTTGGACATCGTTGTAAGCGTTCGGATCTTCGTTTGAATACTCGGTGCTCCCTTGAGCAGCTTCACGACCTTCCAATTCGGCTAGTAGGTCATCCACCGTGGCTTCAATGAGTGTCACTCTTGGTTTGTTGCGGTTGTCATCGAGGCGACGGTCATCACGCCGATTGTTGCGGGCGTATCCATCGTCGCGTCGCGACTCTTGAAGTATCGGTACTCACTGTCACGCTTGGCCATTCTCTCCTTGTCCTTGAGAACATCTTCGATGATCTCTTCGAGCTCGTGAATGTCGGCCACTCGAGCGTGGTAGAGACTCTCCGCCAGCTTGTCATCATCGCATGTTGCCAGGAACTGTTGTACGTGTTCTTTCGCGTCGCGACCACTCTTCTCGAAGTGTAGACGGGCGGTCCGAGCGTAGCCATTCAGCCTGTTTATGTAGTCGCACAGATGTTCGCTACGTTCCCGCTTTGCAGAGTAGTAACGTGACAGTGCCGTCTGCGTGAACTGCGAGCGGTAATAGCGGATGAACGCGTCGCTTAACAGCTTCCACTTGCGCTTCGTCTTCTTCGGAGGTTGACGGAACCAATGAATGGCTCCGTCCCGGAGACTTAGCTCCAATGGAATGCACCATTTATCGGCCTCGGTGTGGGTTCCAGTCATTTCAAAGACGAACCCACGGAGCCACTGCATACAGTTCTCGCTCTTGTTGCGAGAGCCTGAGAACGGCGTGATGCGATCTAGCGGTCGGTGCGAAGCCATTTCAATCCTCGGTGTCGGGTCCACGTCGTTCAGCGTCGCCAGCTCATTCATCTGACGCATCAACTCGAGTTGAGGATCTTCCTCGTCGAATGTACGCACCAAAATGTCATCGTCACTGGACGAACCATCGCTGCCGACTTGACGACGTCCGGCACCACCTTTGAGAGCTCGTGCACCGCCTCGGCGACCGAACGAACCCTCGTTACCAGCGTGAATACGTTGCATACGGCTCTCCGAACGTGGCGTAGCCATGTGCGAGTCTTGAAAATACGGTGAAGCTTCGGTAGTGCCAAAGGCACCACGCTCAGCTCCACGCTTGGTCGGAGGAGTACGAACGAGTCGTTGGGGTGTCGGCGGCAGTGGAATCGTGGACGGATCTTTATCTTGAATCATCGGTCGACTCACAGGCTGCTTTCCGGCGTTGATGCCAACGGCGCCAAACGCCTTCCGAAGCCTGATCTTCCATTCCTGGAGAGCAGCTCCGGCCTCATGTGGACTCCAATCTTGGAGCGACATCGTCGATGGGTACGTCTCGTTCTCGAACCCCAGCGACAACAGTAGCGAAACTGAATCCTCGGCAACTTGGCTAGTCGAAACCGAGTTGACTGGGTATTGAAGTTCCTGCGCAAGCGCAGGCCAGTCGGCTTTTTTCTTGGGGATGGGCTTGAACAGCTGCATCCACTCATCATTCTGCATCAGCGCTTGTACGCGGTCGAAAACGCGCTTGGTGGCTGGTGTATCACCGTTGATAGGTGGGCGAGGTGCCTTCAGCAGTGCTGAATGCTTTGCACTCGCCACCGAAGGTTTAGAACCCTCGGTCCCATCGTCATAATCTTCGTAGGCGGGTTCCGGTCCCGCAACATCATCGAGCTCGTCGGCGAGGTTCCTCGAAAGGGACCTGATCGCCCCGCTCAGCCCTGATGATAGCGTGGCCGTCTCCGGCGTCGCTGCGCCTGGCTCTGGAGCCGGCGTCTTGTCTTCATAATCGTCATAATCGTGGGCGTCAGGACCGATGTCCGCCTCGTCGTCAAACCTCACCGAAAGCTCGGTGGCGGCTGCAAAGCGTGCAGCCGGGCTTGAACTCTCGTTGCGAGTCCCGCCAGACTTGGCAGGCGTAACTGGTACCGTCGGTTGTCCTTTCGCCATGTTTCTTGTCTTTTTCTTGTTCTTCTTCTCTTGGTAGCTCGTAAACTGGAAGGCCATACAAACAGTTCACAATGGTCACAATCTGTTCCCGGGTCGCGGCACCAGTTGTGGTGTTGGAAATCCCACGTGAACTCTAGCTACAGATGTAGTTCGGATGTTCCCACAACATTACGTCTACTAGGATAGTAAACGATTGTTCGGGCGGACCTGAAGACCCCAGCTCTGCCCTTGCACCGGGACAAACTGGACCTTGTAAACTACTTATATAGGCCAACCAGTAAAAATAAGAACACGCTACTAGCACGAGCAAAGCTAGCAGGTGTTTTGAATCCTCGTGGTCCCAACAGCGGAAGGGTACCAGGCACGGGTAAGCCTTTTACGAGATCACCGAGTGCTCAACATTCGGTAGGAAGAATAAAGGGAGGCAATTCAAGCACTCCCAGTCGTGCAAATAGGCAACAATAAGCCGTCACGTAAAACCTCCCGATAGTAATCGGCCAATACACAAAATCTCTTGGCCTTGCCGGATGAACCCTCGCTCCAGAGCTTCGAGTTCACCGACAGGCATAACACACTCAAACAAGCTTGACCTGACGCTTACCTTGAAGCCGGACGTCGCTCTGTGTGCTTGAGTGGAAATTCTGTTCTGTATTTAAGCTTACCCTTTCGGGTCTATTCCTAATAAGAAGTCCTAATCAAATATACAAATATCAAGTGAACAATGATCCGTTATGGATCTTCTTGCATGCCAAGCGTCGTCTGCACTGTCGCATGAGCATCTTTAACGGTCCGCGCCCTGTCCCAGACGGTGAACGTGCCTTCCAAGGGTCGCTGAGTCTTCCGCGAACTCATCCCAACCGCCGCTGAGGGTTCGTATCGTAGATGCTCCGCTGAATGCGAATCCGGCCAGTCCACTATTAATAATAAGGACAGCCTGGATTCAGTGACATATGGCCGTATACGATACTTGCTGAAAGCTCGGGAGTGACGCCGTCGAGTCCCTTGCACCTTGGCGTCTCCGTACATCACATGACCGAGGGTTCGTTGCTTGAACATCTTGGTCGGTGTCACGTCTTTGTCGACGGGTGATAATCCGCAACTACGGAGAAATCATTACACCACATCACCACTTGAACTCTTCGTAAGTTACCGAGAGAGCAGATCCCGCCCTACCGACGGGTACACAAGGTGAGGAAAGTTCAGCAGAACACGGGTCATCGGGGGACCCCCTCCGTTAGTCGGTGTCTGGGCGCAGTTGGTAAGTTGGATCCGGCAATCTCGCAGATTTTGCTGATCCCGCTACACCTCAATGGTGCGCGTGCCCGGATCTTTTGGTGACTCGGGATTTCACCGTGAGTCCCAAGAAGATGCTCAAGTGAAGATTGAGCCAGGAGAAGAGGCGTCGTCGGAGGTCGGATCGACGAAGACGCTGCTGAATGAAACAAGATCCGCGGATCGATGGAGTTTTGGGAGGAACTCTGTTGACGGAAGAGAGGTGGATCCGGATCCGGATCTAGAAGAGAAACCTCTCTATCCTCCCCAGGTCCCCTCGGGGACCCCTGCGGATCTTGACGCAAGTCAAAATCCGCTAACAAAACAAGGAAAAGTGAAGGTGAAACGGTATGCATTTGCAGATTCACCGGTTAAGCCAACACCGTACCTAAACCCAACCCGCTAGTCGAAGAAACGAGAAAGAAGACGAAAACGAGTAAGACTACGCGGAAGAAGATGCAAGCTCCAGAGTCGGAAGAAGACCAAGCTGGATCCAGGTCAAGCTGGTCCGACAAGGATCTCGAGTTTGTGTATCGCCACCAAGCTTTACGCGACTTCCTGCATCAAGATCCTGTCATGCAGATCCTGAATCCACGACAGATCGAAGATCCAAGGGAACCGGTGAGAGCACCAACGAAAACGGCGAACAAGTTGGTGGCAGTCAAGGATCTATTGTGGTGTAGCGGGATCAGCAAAATCTGCGAGATTGCCAGATCCAACTTACCAACTGCGCCCAGACACCGACTGACGGAGGGGGTCCCCCGATGATCCGTGTTCTGCTGAGCTTTCCTCACCTTGTGTACCCGTCGGTAGGGCGGGATCTTGCTCTCTCGGTAACTTCCGAAGAGTTCAAGTGGTGAAGCTTGAGTGTCCTGGCGAGACGTGGGGATGGGGTGGAGCAGCAGTGGAAAATCTTCACTCTGCGTCCGTGGATAGTTCCGAATCTTAAGCGAATATTCGAGCTTATGGAACCGGGGCCTAGATCGTGGATCTGGCCGTAGGGTTGCCTTGCGGGTGTGTCCCTTGCCTTTGCGCTTCCTTTTGCGTCGTACTTGCCGCCTCCTGTGACGGGATCTTGAGAGTTGAGAACCTCTAGGGTGTAACCGACCAAGTAGTAAATTCGGTTAATCTGTCGGATCTGCACAAGTAAAGGAAAAGCTCACTAGGTTGTAGGATCTGGCCAATGTATTATTCAGTTATCACTACCAACACTAGATTCGCAATTCCTAACCTTGTCCGAGCTCGTACGGCCACTGTAGTTCCGATTCTTGAGGGCAGGAAGGCACTTGTGTGATACGGTGCAAATTGGGTTCTGTATTGATATTTAAGCCTATACCTGCCTGGATTTCTACCTTCTATGTCTTTCACTTGTTAACCTCCTGTCGCAGATCGGCTTGTTGACTTTACGTCTCGCCGAGTAGTAACGAGTGTGGGCGGATTGGTCGAACTGTGAGCAATAATAATCCAGGAGCGCCTCGCTGGGTAGTTTCCAACGTCGCTGAGTCTTCTTCGGCAGCTGCCTATACCAACCCTTCGCCGCGCGTCCCAAGCATAGCGAGAAAGGTTCGCACCAGGCACTTTGGGGCATCCTGGTGCTCTTCATCTCGTAGATGAAAAGCTTGAGCCACTGGAGCGATGCATCAGAACGGTAGCGCTTCCCTTCGAACTCGGCGATTTTGTCGAGTGAGGCGTGGGTTCGGACTTCTAGGTACTGAGTCGAGTCTTCTTCAGCCGCGTCGAAGCTCCGGTTTCGGATGTAGTCCTTCACGGTTTCTTCACGGTTCCCTCTCACATCGAAGGCGTCATCGTCCTCCTCGAAAGCATCAGCTTCGTCAGCAGCGTCATACAATTCACGGTAACGACCCACATTCCGCTGTCCACGACTCGGCGCTCGCGGAGTCGGGTTTAGCTTCATCGGAGTCAGCATGTGGGAGTCTTCGAAGTACGGAGTCCCTTGCGTAGCGCGGAACACTTCATGTCTCTTCGTCTCCGGGGTCTTCGGCAAAGGAATTTTGCTTGGGTCTTTGCCGAGTGTTTTGAACTCGGCTACTCGGCTGTACAACTTCTTCGTTCCACCAGGGGCCTTCTCCAATCTGAACGCCACTCTCAACTTCTTCTTCCATTGCCAGAGCTCAGCTCCGCCACGGGTTAGACTCCAGTCGGACAGGATGAGGTTGTTTGGTCGGCTGTTGCACCGATAGCCCATCGCCTTCAACAGCAACACAGTTTCTTCCACCAACTGATTGATGTTGGCTGCACGCACCGGTTGAGTTAACTCGAGACCCAACATCCCCCCAGTGGAAACATTCTCGGATCCGTTGATAGGTCCGACCGATTCCCTGATGTCCGCCTTCTATGCTAGCATGATAGTGATGAAGGACATCCTGTTGCAAGGTTTTCGGCATTACCAATCTCATTAATCCGTCTCTATCCTTGCTGACTCTTTTCGTGGGGGGGGGCAATAGAAGAGCTAATCATTCAGATCTACTACATAATCCGTAGCGATAATACTGTAGGATTTGGCATCCTCCCGACTCAGGTCTCGTACATCCCCCATCAGATACTTCTTTAGTCCCAAGATCCACGCTTCTTCGCTCTGTGCTTTGAGGATCCGCTCAATGCGGACTCCCTTCACGAATATTTCATCGAGAATCTGAAGGCTGGATCCAATCTTCCCTCTGGATCTAGTGACAGCCATTACCTAGACTGTCCTTTTTACGGATCCAGCTACCACCACTTCGTCTAGTCGGTTTAACGTGACGAGATCCTGATGCTCGGCCTCTCTCTCCACTTCGACACCACATTGATTCCGTAAAGCGGCACTGGCCAAGCTATCTGCGCTGGCATTCCAATCTCACTTGACATGCACCAACTCGTGATTCAACCAACCACGCAGGTGGATCATCACTTTCTGCCGTAATAGTGTTAGGGCCGGGGCCTTGCAGTCAATCTCACCTCGCACCTGTCTGACCACCAAGTTGGAATCCCCACATATCACCAGCTTTTTCGGATCCTGTCCCTTTAGTAGATCCAAACCCAGCAGGAGCCCGTTATACTCTGCTTTATTGACGATAAGGCCCTCCGCATAAGTGGATCTGGCCCGTACAACTTCCCATCCGGGCAGTCTCCACAGTATTGCGCTGTATGCTCCTCCTCCGCGTCGTACGCGAGCGGATCCATCGAAACTCAAGACGTACAGATCCTCATCCACTTGTACCGTCGGGATCGGGATCTGGATCCGGCGTTTGGGCTCTTTCTTAGGAGCGATCCTAGTCAGCGCTTCATCCATCTTAGCTCGAGGTGTGATGCTCGCGGCCAAGACTCCCAGGATCTCATCTTCCCCTTTCGAACATTTCACAAGTCCAGTGTCCAAGGTGAGAGTAAAGCTGCCAACTGTCCCAATCGTCCTTGTAAACCGACCGACTTGAACAACCAGGCTAGCGTAGAGTGTCGAGTCAGGATCCGGATGGATCTTCCCACCAGCAGGTTGTAATTGAGATCCAATACGCGCAGGAGCGCGAGTATCTCCTTCTCCACCGCTCCGTAGTTCAGTTCATTTGGCTTTAGCGTCCGGCTGACGAAGGTGACTGGATGACAGATCCCTTCATGTTCTTGTACCAAGGCTGCTGAGACTGCCCATTCACTAGCATAAACTATCACCGTAGGTCGACGTTCCGGATCGAAATGGCGGAGGATAGGCGTCGTCGCTATCCTGTTCCTTAGCTCCACGAATGCGTGCTGAGCTCGGATCCACCGAGGCTCCACCTTTTTCGAGTTCTCCTCAGTCGTCTCTATCCTGATTGGATCCTCTTTCTTTTGGTCCCGGGGTGGATTTAGTTCCTGTTTCAGGTCCTCTTCCGGCGTCGTACTACTTGGATTCCTTCGTGGATCCGACATCTCCAGTCCCAGAGCTTGTTGGATTTTGGTCCGGACAGCTGGAGTGGTCATCGCAGCAAAATCCACTTCCTTCAATTTATAGAGTACCGCAGCAAACAGTGCGTAATCTTCGATGAACCGACTGTAGTAGCTCAAACTGTTCAAAAAGGTTTGCATCGCCCGTAACGACTATGGGAAGGACAAGTCTGTCAGCGAAGACAGGACCTTAGGATTCGCCTCCAGTCCCTCCTTGGAGACTCGATGACCTAAGTAATCCACCTTGCGCATCCCCCAATAGCTCTTCACCACGCTGATAGAGAGATTCCACTTAGTACACGCCTCCAGTAGGGATGTCACTCTCTCGCACAACTGATACTACGATTCTGCCGGGATTAGAATATCGTCGATATAAGATCTGCGTCCTAACACAGATGGATCCTCTAGCTCTCCTGCTTCGAATGGATCCACCTCCGTATGATCTTCCCCGGATTTACCCCTTTCGGGTTCCAGTATTCAGGTGAATTCGTAGAGGGCGTTATCGATCAGGCGTTGGTAGATCTGGGGCGCATTCTTCAATCCAAACGGCATCCGGTTCCATTCGAACAGTCCAAGCGGTGTAATGAATGCGGATATTGCGCGAGCTCAATCCGTTATAGTCACCATCCAGAAACCGCTGGTCATATCAAGAGAACAGTACCAGAGTACTTTATCAAATCTTCCAATAGCTCATTGATTAGAGGCATTGGATACACCATCAGACTGGTCAGGCCGTTAACTAGCCGGTAATCAATACACAGACGTATATCCACTCCGTTCTTCTTGATGATGATTACTACCGGGGATGCCCACGGGGACGTCGGGAAACAAATGATTTTGGCTTCCAGCAGACCCTTAATCAGATCCGATAGTTTTTGCACGGAACTGAGGCGCCGCCTTCCACACCCTTTGAGCGATCGGCTTCGTGTCACCGACATTGATGTCTTATTTGGCTTCCGCGGGCAGCGGGTGATAATGCATTACCTTTGCCAATCAGCAGATGTCGGCTTTCCCAGATCTTCTGACGTAGCCGATTGTGGTGTAGGGATTTCCAGATTCGACCATACGCTAACCTACTTTAGATCAAGAATCGGCTCGGTCTGATAACCCAGAGCTTAGGGACAAAGGATCACGGTAAGTACTCGGCGATCTGTCCGGATGATGCTATCCGGATAGCCGCTGAGCTCAACGGTCGCCTGAACCCAGCTGAAGGGTCGGTAGAGATCCGAAACGACTACATTTCACTAGATATTTGTATAAGAAGTATAGGATTAAATAGGGAGAGCCGAAAAGGCTCCCAAAAGATAACAGAGCAGAATTTTCCTAGTCCAAGACACGTGTACACTTTTCCGGTAAGTCCCTACATAGGGCTGGATTATGCCTGCTGTCAATACTCGAGAGGCATAGCTTGTAGAGTATTGACTGGTAGCGCCAAGAGATTAGGTCGGTCCGGGTAGGACAAAGTCTCGCTACGCGCGAAAGGAAGTCCCGCATACTCTGCGGGCCGGTACGTCGGATAGCCCGGGTGCTGTAACACTTCTAGCTGAGCAGCCTCTGCGCTCGGTGACCTGTAAAAGCGCTCGCGCGCCGTCGTCCATCCTTTGGTGGAGGGCACAGGGTTGTGAACGAGCTCAGCCGAACCAAACTCGGCGGAGCCTCGAAAGTGATCTGACTTGGCCAGTCGGGACCGAGTGGAAGCGAGCCCTTCGTCTGTCCCGGAAGGGCCGAACCGCGAGGGGGCCACCCTCTGCGCAGGCCATACAACCGCCGACCTAACTCGGCGATTCGTTGTGGTTTGTGTAAGGAATCCACATCTGACGGTATTTGTGTGCTCTACTACACCACAACTGGTGCCGCGACCCGGGAACAGGAGTGTGTGCTTGTTTTTATAGGTGTCAGCTAACCAAGTTAAGAGGAAGAGAAGAGAGTGAAGATGGTCAAGGGATCAGCAACTCCGAGCGACGGAAGCCCAGCGACGGCTGGAGGATCGCCTCTCGCGGGGTCGGACCCGGCGGATCAACGACTCATCGCTATGACGATGGAGGTGGGACGAACCGTTCAGTTCGACGAGGATGGCCAAGGCCAGGAGAGCGAGAACGGAGATGCAAGTGAAGGAGAGTATGAAGAGAAGGCCGAGAGGGCTGAGCTCGGAGAAACGAAGACTACCGCCGAGCTACTTGGCGAGGTGGAAGAGTTGACGCTGCAGGTGGGACGCATGGGAGCCCCACGTCCTGTCGAGCGCAACTTATCTGCCGAGCTCGACGAAGGTTCGGACGATGAAGAAGATGAAGAAGAACGTGGCGTTTCTCAAGGGGGTCGTCCGCCACTTATTCGGAAAGCGACGAGGAACGCCGATACGCCGAGCGCCAATAAAGTGTTGGCTCGACTCGGCGAGGAGATGAGAACGAGATCGGAATGAATGATGATGCTCGCGCCTGTAGCGATGGCGCAGGCGAAGTGGCCGGGGATCGAAGGGGGGACTCCAGGGAATGTCCAAGCGACTTACCCGTTCCAAATCATAGCCATGGATCACATCCCCTCGTTACCCAAGTCGTTCAAAGAAAACACAGAATTGTTGATCTGGATGGATCTGTTCACCGGATACGTGATAGCCAAAGCTAGTGCGTCTAGAACTGCGCAGACCATTGCTGAATCGTACGAGGAGTGCGTTTTCCGAAGATTTGGAGCTAGCGAGATGATTAGACATGATCGGGAGCCAGGCTTTATGTCTGATTTCTTTCGAGCATTCAACCGGATCCTGGGGCAGCGACAGCGGTCAACCATGGCATATCGTCCCCAAGCCAATGGAGCGGCCGAGGGCATGGTACAGACGATCACGAGGGTGCTCAAGATGTATGTTCAGGACTTGGATCAGAGGGATTGGGATGAGTACGCAGAACGACTCACCTTCTCGATGAAAACCGCCCAAGACAGGATACCCCATTTTACTTGGTGCATGGGTGGGATCCTAAATCCACCCTAGTAGCGGCCATTCCGGTATGTAGCACCAAGAAGAAAAATCGAGATCCAAGACGATGGCGAAACCAAGTCCAGAAATACTATCGGCAAGCCAGATCCCAGATGAATGAACGGTTGCGAAGTGCGATACAGGATCGAGGGAATCGACACAACGAAGATGCTCGTCCCCATCAAATCCAAGTGGGATCGCAGGTGTAGCTATATTTAGATCGGGTGATGGAAGGGTACACCCGCAAATTGGCCTATCTATGGCACGGACCGTTCCGGGTAAGCGAAAAGATAGGGGAACATGCGGTGAAGTTGGAAACGGCAGGTACCGAATATCGCTTATTCCCTTTAGTACACGTATCCAAGCTGAAGCTGGTCAAGGAATATCCGGACCGGCCGCAAACCCGTTTTTCGGTGGATGAATCCGACCGGGTGGATTTCGACGAGAGCCTCCTCCCGGAAGATAGTTGGAATGTGGATCTCGAAGCCGACGAGTTCAAAGTCGAGAAGATTACCGATATGAAGTCAGGGAAGCGAACCAGATACGGACGAATTTACCGTGAATTTCTGGTGCACTGGCGTGGATATGACGAACCCAGTTGGGTAGACGAGGCAGATCTGACATGTGGAGCATTGATCTATGATTTCTTGCGGGATCGTACGAATCGGAGCAGATTCGGCGTGATGCAGTCTCATGAAGAAGAGTAGGAAGGGGATCCATGGATGTGTGTCGGTCATGTCGATGTGAGGATGAAGCAGGACCCACAGGAAGGGTGAGGGCCAGGAGGAGGAGGATCACTGATGTGAGTTGGTCACATTGGGAAGAAAGAGAAGCCGAATCCACAAGAGGGGTGTGGATCAAGAGGAAGGAGTGAATGTTTATGCATAAAGAGTGATGTTTTACGTGTGAGGAGTCCTGCTTGATTTCGAGCACGAGCTTTCAAGGGCCCGAACTATACTGACCTGGGTCATTGGCGCTAGATCCGGATGAAATCCAGGCGCAGATCCAACTGGATCCGGGATCTCGCCCAGAATCAGGTGTACGCTGAAAGGGTGGATCCAGCCCAGATCCAGGTGTACGCTGAAAGGGTGGATCCAGCCCAGATCCAGGCGTATGCTGAAAGGGGGATCCAGCCCGGATTCAGGTGTACGTCGGAAGGCTCTGACAGGATTCCTCATTCAACAAGAGAATGTTAAAGACATATTCAAGTAACGAAGAGTGGATTAGAATAGCTTATGCAAATAGGCTAGCTCGACCCAGTTTCCAGTCGCTAGTTACTACTATGAAGCAAATCCACGAAGACTGAAACTGGTGGCGTAGCGTGAAAGAACGATAGGGATCAGGTGGACTTGGGCTGAACATTGAAGAACTTGCCCACCCGACGCTGGATCTGGTGTGCAGGGTGTTGGCTCGGGTTCCTCCAAACCTGGATATGCCAAGGCTCGGCTTCATCAATCTCTTGCAGAGCCTCCGGTACGTTCGTGGCTTCTGGGCGGTGGAGGTTGGGATCCTCCAAGTTGGCTTGACGGGATACAGATCCCGTAAACCAAGTTACCTTATCCCCGCGTCGGGGAAGGTGCAAGAAGGATGGATCCAAAAATATCCACGTCACACCAACCCTTCTGGATCGCCAACACGAGGATCACGAGAATTTGCTTCCAAACCCGACCGGCGTGACTACGTCTGTTGCCGCGCTGCTTGTTGAAGTTAAATATGTGGTGTAGCGGGATCAGCAAAATCTGCGAGATTGCCAGATCCAACTTACCAACTGCGCCCAGACACCGACTAACGGAGGGGGTCCCCCGATGATCCGTGTTCTGCTGAACTTTCCTCACCTTGTGTACCCGTCGGTAGGGCGGGATCTTGCTCTCTCGGTAACTTCCGAAGAGTTCAAGTAGTGAAGCTTGAGTGTCTTGGCGAGACGTGGGGATGGGGTGGAGCAGCAGTGGAAAATCTTCACTCTGCGTCCGTGGATTGTTCCGTATCCTAAGCGAATATTCGAGCTTATGGATCCGGGGCCTAGATCGTGGATCTGGCCGTAGGGTTGCCTTGCGGGTGTGTTCCCTTGCCTTTGTGTTGTCCTTTAAGTCGTACTTGCCGCCTCCTGTGACGGGATCTTGAAAGTTGAGAGCCTCTAGGGTGTAACCGACCAAGTGATAAATTCGGTTAACCTGTCGGATCTGCACGAGTAAAGG
>NW_003303525.1:103949-110390 GCF_000142945.1 Phytophthora infestans T30-4 | reverse complement strand
GTCCCCCGTCGCTCCCAGTCTCACGTGATTGACTGAGCTCATTAAATGCTTTCGTCTTCGGCGTAAGCACCAGCTCACCAGAAGGATTAAAAGTAAGAGTGCCCCCAATGCACCCATCACGAGACCAACAATGCTGTCCGTGTTGAGACCTGAGTCGGCGACGCCTGTCGCTCCTGCTTCTCCGTCTCCTTTGCTGCTGCCAGACCCCCTTTTCCTGTTGATAGAAACACTACCGTGGCTCCGACTGCCGAGTAGTTGTGTTGAATCTGAGTCGCTGTCACTCACAACACGCTTACTAGTGCTGTTCGTGTGGCTGTCAATTAGGCTCACAACGGCCTTAGCAGTCGACGGCGATGGCACCGTTTGTGGTGGCACGGAAGTCGTTGGCGAAGATGTCGATCTTGAGCTGCTCGCGTCGGAAGATATCGCATCGGATAAGCCAAAACTGTTTCCCGGTGTGGTCGACATTCCTAGCTCTGCCGTTGGAGCCCAAGTTGTCGATGCCGGTGTGGAAACCCTCTCGAAGGGGGTTGTAGGATAGGTTGTTCTCGGCGTGGTAGCCGTCGAAGCTGGAGCAGTCGAAGGTGGCGAAGGGGCATTCAAAGCACTGGAGGTCGCACCTGTCGAGGAATCTACTGTCAGCGCATTGGCGGTGGACTCGACCGTGTCAGTCGCCGTGCTCACTACAGAAGCAATAAGCGATTCCTCCATCTCTAGATCAGCGACAGAGTCTTGCAAGGTAATTGGCACGAATCAGAGTGCGACTAGTACATGATCTGGCTTGTGATCCGATCTTTAGTAGACGACCGGGAATTCGCGAATCACGAGTCATTCACGCCGTACTCTTCCGGTCTTAAGGCCCTGGTCATCATCAACGCATTGGGTAAATCAATCTCCAACCAGTACGAAAGTTTGCGCTATACCACGTAATGGCCTCAGTAGCACCCTGAAGAGACGAGGCCAAGCTCGATGAGGCGCCGCATCCTCGACTTAAATGTGCAAGCGGCTTGCACACTCTGGTCAAGCCCTAACGATTTTGTTAAATGTACATGTAATACTGGTAGGTGTCATGTTCGGTGATCACGTGATGAGTCCTGACGTTTTGTCAACAGAGACGAAAAATCCTACATGTGCAGTACAGTACTCACTCGAATGCCTCCTCTCGATAAATGGACAGTGCACTGATGAAGGAACAAAGTTTAGGGGAGGAGCAGACCAAAACACTAATAAAGTGACTATACACACGTTAGTGTATGAGTAATCCCACGATGGGGGGGGCAGCTGCACCAAAATAGTGGCGGATTACAAGCACCATCTGTATCGTAGTGTATCGCTTTAGAAACGAACCCATGCAAGATGTGAAGGAACTTCACACCAACTCAAACGATAAAAACACTACGTTCACTGAGATAGCTCAGTGTCATACAATCGCAACTACACTAGTAATGGCACTTAGATCCCTATATGTGTAGTTGTGACTTAGAACGGAAAGAACGTAGCTATCTTCAACCGCTGAAGATCCGCATTTGCGACTTAAATGTAAATGTATTGTATGGAAGCATTGTCCACGTGTGGCCGCACTGGTTTTAAAGATTCAACTGTCGGTGTCAATTCGGTTCGAATAGCTTCATCCGAAAAAACTGGATGAATCTGCTCTTGGCTGCATCACGGCCGTCGTTGCAGCCGACAATGACTACAAAATGAGGGACGGAGTGGAGGTTGTGGTCAACATGGTCCAACTTTCTTTGTCGTCAACGACTTAGTTAAGTAGATCTTACTGCAGATCCAATCATTCGCTTTTATAACCCCACCGAGACGTATCAAGACTACAATTTGCCCGATGAACTGCAAACCAAACGAGCGACAAAGGGGACGACCACGACCTTGCGAGCACAAGGCGTACACGACGCGCTGCAGCGGGAATTGAGATCAAGTTGAACGAGGAGGAACGGCAAGCTTTCGACCAAGTGAAAGAGTTGTTGGCGACGTCGACAACAATGAATTTTCCCGACGATAACGCCACGACGTGCCTATTCACAGACGCATCCGACATTGGATGGGCAGCTATCGTGACCCAAGTGAAGGAATACGACCCGAAGCGGCCAGTCACCGAGCAGCAACACCGCCTCATCCAGTGCATGAGCGGGACTTTCACTGGCAGCCAGTTGAACTGGACTGTCATCGAAAAGGAAGCCCTGCCAATTGTATTGGCCTGTGAGAAGATGGACTATTTGCTGCTACGGCCTCAACCATTTCGAATGTTTTGTGATCATAGAAATTTGATCCATGTTTTCGCGCCACACGAAAGTGTCAAGAAGCACGTGAAAGGCAAGCTTCTCAGGTGGGCGATGAAGCTCATGAATTTCAGGTACATCATCGAGCATGTACCAGGTCCTGACAATGTATGGGCCGACATGATCTCGCGATGGGCCGGAAATCACACTCCAGTGGCTACAATGAAACGTATTAAAGCTGTACGGCAGCAAACGGCACCAACCAAGGTGAGACTCCGACCACTGGACGATGAAGATTTCGTTTGGCCAACATTGGAGGAACTTTGTACTGTTCAAGCTCAGTACGAGCGACCGGCAGGGTCGTCAACTGCAGAAGACGGAGCGATTACACTAGGAGGGCGCATTTGGGTGCCTTCGGAAGCTTCCGAGTTGATCCAGCGACTATGCATTGTCGCGCATTGTGGAGCCCAAGGCCACCGAGGCCAGAAGGCTATGATCACTCACCTCAAGCGACTTTTTGTGATTGACAACGTTGCAGTTATCGTGAAGAAATTCGTGAAAGATTGTTTCTGTGCCTGCATTGTCGAGGGGGGGAAATTATCCCACGTCCGTGGGGCGAAGTGATCGACTGCAGTACACGCAACCAAGTCTTACATTTTGATTTTCTCTCTATGGGACCAAGTTATGGAGATAGCAAATATATCCTGGTTTTGAAGGACCACGCTACTCACTACTGTGAGTTAGTCGTGGCAGACACGGCTGACAGCAGAGTGACGGTGGAAGCTCTGTTAGCATGGCACTCGAGGTTCGGCATTCCGCCGGAGTGGATGTCGGACCAAGGCACGCACTTCAAGAATGAAGTGGTGGAGGAGTTGAGCCGCAGACTACGGACGCAGCAGACGTTCACACCAGCATACTGTCCATGGATTAATGGATCAGTCGAGAGAGTTAATCGGGACATTCTTCAAGTCGTCAGGGCAATGATTATCACGTACAAGATAAGTCAGAAGGATTGGGTATATCTGGTTCCGATGGTGCAGGCAAATCTAAATCACACTGCTGTGCCATCCCTCGGAAACCATTCCCCATTAGAGCTTTTCACTGGACTGCAGAACCCAACTCCCTTACGTGAATTTTATCTTTCTGATGGCAACAACTTGCAGACTATTCCTGAATCTGAGGAGATCGATGGATATCTAGCCGAGCTACGGGGAAGTATCCAGGCCATGCATAGTGCAGTGGAGGACCTGCGATTGAAGCAGCGTCTTTTAAACAAGAAGCGCGAACGTGGCGAGAATATGGTGAACGTTTCTGTCGGCGATTTCGTTCTTCGTTCTCGAGTTGATGAGAAGCACGGGAATAAACTACAAGTGACGTGGGTTGGCCCATACCGAGTGATACGCGCTGAAGCTCATTCATTCCGAGTACAGCATTTAGTCACAGGCGACGAAATGGATGTACATGCGTCGAGACTGAAGATGTATGCGGATGAAAGTTTGGAGGTAACAGACGAGCTGTTAGAACACGTATCATCTCAAGGCATCGTGTTATCTGTCGATAAACTGAAGGGTCATCAGTGGAACAACGAGATTAAGGATTTCGAGATACAAGTTGGATGGAAGGGCTTACAACCCATCGAGGATTCGTACGAGCCGATGTCGGACCTCGCGAAAGAAATTCGTGTCCTGGTGGAGAGTTACGTGAAGCAGTCAGACGACCAAGAGCTTCGGAAGGCCTGGGACAAGATACATCCAAGTGGAGACCAGCGGCAGGTTGGCTTTTCAGATGCCAGTGTTGATCAGCAGCAGGCTAAGTCAACTGCTCCGAGTTCCGGTGGCGTTCGTGGTAAGCGTCCAGCAAGACGACGACAAACGGGCAGGAAGCGACGACGATCTACACAGGAACAGAGCATTCAGCAGAATGAAACTATCCTCGGTGAGGGTAGTGCTCCACGAGGAGTACAGTCAAGTTTGGGGCAGGCCGCGACTGGGTTGGACAGGGAACACGGACTGGACCAACCTGTAGGACGCCAAACTCGGTCAAGGGCCGCAAGTGCAGGAGTCACAGCGACTCCTCGCAAGATTTCGAGCCGATCTATACGACGTTGTAGGGACCGTGGCCAGCGCAGCTAGTCATGCTGTTGTCGGTGACCGACTGAGTAGAGCGGTGAACCAAGCTTCGGGGGCTGTGTAATGGATTCCGGGCTTTCCAGCTTGGATTCACCGCAGTGGAACTTCGAGCTGGTTGACAGACATCCAGATCTGGTGCTGAGCGGCGGGCTCAGTAACCGAGAGATGTCGACAGTGAAGATCACAGAAGTACCCGCATGTGTCCGACGGCATTCCTCTGTGGACAATGGGTACAGCTCTGTGATCTTGGTGAGCAAGTTGCCTTACCAAGATGTATTAGGATTTAGTAAGCCCAACTGCATGTTTCCTTTGGTGCATTGCATGTACATTCTCAGCAGTCTGTCTACGACAGTCTGCATCTCTCTCTTTGGGTTCACCTTGGCGAGCACGGGCTGGTTAGCACCAGACTCACGGTCTCCCAAGGCACTCACTTTCCAATCTTCCAAGTCACCAACACATCAATACATTCGGCTACTATTTCGTGCGGGTTGGCCCCCGCATCGCTGTGTTGGAGTTTTGGTATTCGGACCCGGGAAACACTACACTAATGCACTGACTTAACATTTCGTGGTGGTAAGCGCTCATCTATGTGGAGCTGGATTTACCCATTTTTGCATCGATATAGCCTTAGTATTCGCCGGAGGACTCGACTTTGTCAGAAACTTAGCGGACAATTAGATATGGTTCGTCGGGAGTTTGTGAAGAAATTCAACGAGCCCACTTTGCGAATCGGAGCGAGCTAAGTACGCTTTAACAACGTACTCTAACTCGCCGCTATCGGAGCGTACGACTTTGTCTCTAAATATAATAGCATCATCGACCTTTAGCTCCCTACCGCAGGCTTCGTGGGCGGATTTTCATCGCACCCACGACGTCCACGCCAGGTATCGGTGATGCTATAATTTGCTCCTGTATCACTCAATACGTTTTAGTATCACTAACTATTGTTGAGTGTTTCTGATCAAGAACAAGGACGTTGCAGCGATAAAGTTCAAGTACTTCATGGCTTCTTTGAGCGAAGGTTCAACTACCGTATTCACGTACTGCGGACTGACGGACGGGAAGAATACAAGACGCTTGATTAGTTCTGCAAGAGACGGGGATTGAACGTCACGCAATCAGGCCAGCAACGGTAAAGCTGAACGTAGGCACCGCACAATCATGAACATGGTGCGGAGCATGATCTTTGCTTGTGGGTTGCCACGGCAGAGGCCACGTACACGGTCTGAAGGGTATGAGTCAGCAATTTTTGCAGTGTCTTGCAGAGTCGTGCACAGTCCTGCGCAGTATCTGGTGGATAGCCTCACCATGTGCTGGGTATAGCTGCAAGATGGCAGCCAGGTTTCTCTTCATAGAGCGAGCAATTTGGACAGCCCTTGGCAGCTGTGGTCACGCTTCTCTTCATAGAACAAACAGCGCTATCGGCTAAACTGTCTTCACAACAGGAACGACGTGCATCTTAGAGATTTCCAGCATTAGAAAAACACAGTGTCTAATACGGCTGCCTAAAACAACGAGTCCGCTACGCAGCTAATGATCAATTCTTATACGTTAAGCAGCGATGCAATAGTGTAGGCAATATGAGATTACATTGTGCTTACAATCTGACTGATGTACCTAAAGCGGAAGTACTGCAGCGCAGTCGAAGTATCAAACCCGGTCGGAACGACATCTAGCAGGAGCATTTCAAAAAACATTATCACGAAGACTCCGCAGTTATAGTCATCCACTTGCCTTACCTATTCATTTCGCTTGAATCGGTAGCGCTTTGGTGACGGCGGCAGCGGCAACAACGGGACCAGCTCATCACGAAGATATCTTCTTAGAGTCTCGAATCTGTCTCCGGTTAACTGGGGGTCGAATATCGTGATAGTGAGCTTATTAAAGTTTACAGCGGTGGCACACCAGTGGTCGCTAGCATAGAGAATAACAGCAAACAACCACACTGGTTTTTCTGGGCCACTGACGGCAGTGTAAGGGGCGGTTTCCCCCCATAGGTTCATCCTCTTGACTGCATCGCGGAGGTTCACAAGAACCTTCGACTCAGCAATGAATTGATTATCCACGGAGGGAAATCT
>NW_003303525.1:91777-98552 GCF_000142945.1 Phytophthora infestans T30-4 | reverse complement strand
TCAGGAGGCCGAGATGAACTACCATCCTGCTGAGAACGGATGTTTTGGCGTTACTTCTGCTGTTGAAGATCTGTTAGGTTATTAATTGCAATCTGATTAATTGATACGAGGCAGCGAACATCGCGTACTGGCCCTTCAATGATATCATGATATTATGAAGAGCTCAGCGTGTCATATGGAGAGAAGAAATTGGTATATTCCGTGACCCTCAGCAGATACTAGCGGCTCTAAACAATATTATGCATGCGAAGATGGACAAAACACACGTTTTCTGACCGTCGCAATCGGCTATATAGTGCATAAAATACCTATCGGCTAGACAAAGTAGTACACGTCCATCAATTCACCCACCGTCGTTGTTGGATTCCAATACGCTTCAGTCGTCGTTTTTACTATCGCTAAGCTTATCTCGATCTCCTCACCGATTCATGTTGAGGTCTCATTCACCAATGATAATGATCCACCTTTTGAAAAACTAAAAGTGACTTTGCAATGAAGCGCACCTGAGAGTGTGTCATTTCAGGAGCGAAGTGCTCAGCTGAGAGTTATGACAAAATCTTTCAGTGTAAGATGGTGTTCATCATGTAGATGACTTTAAGGGAGCTGCTTAAGGAGCTGGGGTTTAACCAGCGAATTAACGAGCTGTTTGTGGACAACCAGAGCACCATCAAGGTGTGCACGGACGCAGGTAACTTCGATGAAGATTTTTTTAAATGTAAGATCGCGACGACTACACGGTGTTCTCCATATGATCTGCTTTACTAAAAAAAATTCGGATGGGTCTATTGACATTAGCTAGAAAATCTCCATCAATATCGACCAAGCAAAGGTGCGAGTGCAACACGTTACATAAAATAGTATTGTGTACACCTTCAAGCAGCTACTTTCGATCCCTAGTGTCCATTTAATCGCCCACAGAAACTCAGCCCATACAAATTTCTAGTCAGCCAAAATGACACATTTGTTTTATTTTATATCGATTTTTGTATTGCGCCGATGGTGGCCGTAAATTGTGTCCAGCTTGACAAATCTCTTTTTTGTATGCGAGCCTCCCTATAAAGTGCAAAACCGCGAGCGTTAGCACATCCTTGCTATTTTGAAGCATGTTTTGCAACTTGTGTGAAACTGCACCGTCAAATAATAAAAAATGACTGAGTTATGGGCACTTGACGAGGTGGCCGTATAATTGTGTCCAGGAGTGTAGTCCACTGGAGCTAAGTATTGCTGTATTCACGGAAATCTATTTTTGGCTTATTCGGAGTTTTGCTCTTTCCATGCTCCAACTCCAGAAACTACAGAGGAATTGCTATACAGGTAATACAGTAGAAAAGTACTGGATTGTACCCCAGGTCTTTCCAAAATACAGTAGAAAGCCGTCAAGTACGCAAAAGGAGAAAGCGAACTTACCCGATTCCAAATCTATCATTATCTGTAGATTGCTTTGGTTTGTGAGCTTACGTCTCGTTCGAAGCTTCGATCTCAATTTGACCCCACCTTCTTTGCCTCAAAAGCCAAAGAGTTAAGTAAGAGCTGATTTGGGTCCCGGTCATGATTAACACTCAAAACTCAGGTTTGAGCTATGAACGTACGTGTAGTACTATTGGCAGTTTTACTGGAATGACAGGCGCCCCCAAAACATTACCTGTGACTGAAGGGCCGAATCTGGCAGTTACCGAGCCAATTTTAAAAAGGTGATCGCATCGGGCTCAATACTTGCAATAACGCAGGCGTGATATACTTCAGTCGATGCACCGAGCTTATCGAGCTTAAAAAAACTTTTGTTGACCGACCACCTTTCGCTCAGTGTAATGTAATGCAATAAGTTATCGCGTTGCCAAATTACGCGTGCTAGACTCAGTTTTGTTAGTATGTGACTTAGAGTTGTGTCTCCATACGTAGAGTCACTATCGGCCGACAGGGAGGTGATAATTGCAGTCATGAGCTGCAGTAGATATCCAAATAAATTATATTTCAGCGACAACCTGCTATTATGACTTGTTTTACAAAAATAAACGAGCGCTACTGATCACCCTAATTAAGCTTGGGTCGATTGCAAACTTAGCAGTGGCTTTAAATAACTTTAAGTCATTAACCGATGTTTGTACGGCTGCTTGTAGAGATTTGATCTCTTATTACAGCCACCTAGTTTATTGAAAAGAGAAACTATGCGCAGCGGCTATAGCGAACAGGATATTTGAGCTGAGGCCAAGGCTCTCCACTATTTCCTCTTCACGGTTCATATTTATTAGCGTACAGTCTTTAATGGTCACACGAACAAATACATTAAGGAGAGCTTATGCAATGACCATCAGCTCTATCCGAAAAGGGACGAGGAGAGGCAGGTATTTCTTGGCTGCTTGCTGCTGGTTCTTCCACATACGAACTGAGGGAACACGCCACGTGTGGCCAGCAGCAAGCATGGAAAGAGTATATACCGGTAGGTCGGCGGTATACCGGTCCTTAAATTATTGTGGAAAACACAACTCCCTTGCTTCGCTCTGCTTCGCTATGTAATACACCTTTCCACAGTCTTTAGGGGTCACACGAACAAATACATTAATGAGAGCTTATACAATGACCATCAGCTCTATCCGAAAAGGGACGAGGACGGCGGTGACTCCTTGCATGGTCATGCAATCGGCTCCACTAATGTAATGTCGAATCCCCCGATGGACCTGCCACCATGTTTGCCGAGCGCGTGGTGACGGACTCCTTGTAGAGCCTGGCGTATGTCTTGTACGCGTCGGAAACCCAGCGACCGTGGAACTGGATTGTAAGTGCATCCGTGCCGGATCGGTACATGTGTATAGCTCCACCGGCACGCAGGGAATGAGAGCCGAAGCGGCGGGGGGGGGGGTCTTGGCCGGTGCGAGCGGCAGCGCGTTTGATGGCCCGGACACGTCTTCGGTTGATACACAGGCTGGTCGTCCCCCGCGCGAGATGTACACAGCGGCTGGAATGTTTGTTGGGAGGTTCATCCTAGTTTGAAGGAGAATGAGCGCTCCAAACACGGGGCACAAAAATTGATGGCCAGAGCGAGATAACATTCTTGTCGTTGAAACCCAGCCTTGATTTGTCTTGGACCCGGTCAGGCGATCCCAAACGGCCTGGGTTTGCGACGGGCGCTGAGTCGGCTGTCCAGCGGTATCCACAACCACTATATCTTGAGCTCGGAGCGCGAACCACTTGAAGGATCCTCCCTGGATGGCCACGATCTCTGATCGTCTCAGATGAAAGAAGAACGCCAAGCACACTACCCCCCCCCATAGGCCTTTATCACGGGGATGACCCATGACCAAGCCGCGAAAGCAGGCTTCTAATAAGTCGACTGACACGGGTGCCTTGCAGCGTCGCAGTGTGTCGAGACGGTTTATTCCCTTGAGAGGCATGCAGACGTGCGGGTGTCCAAACGAAAACACGTATCCTGAGGCTGCGAAGAAATGGCGAACGCCATGAAGCACCGTCATGATGGAGTCGCTCCGGATGGGGCTACCAGACCCGAAGCCAAACTGAAATCCATGTAAAAAGAAGTCCGAAATATGCTGCACCTTGTCAGTTATGGCCATGTCATGAAGCCAAGACGAAATTCCTCGACGCGAAGCCCACCTTCTCCACCTGTTCAAGGCTCGGTTGTACTGGTCAAACGTGGAATCGGCAACGAAGTGCGCACGGAGATATATTGCCAGATACTGGTCAGGCCTTGGATGTCCGCCGACGAGGCCACCTGTGACCACCCAGGTGTTATCGAAGCAAACAGAGCGGCAAATGATGGGTTAGCGGGAATACGGGAGCCGGCGTCAGCGCGAGTATTTTCTGATCCGGCGATGTGAGACGCAGAAAACCGAAGCCGGTATGATGTTTCCCACCAGCTTAGCAGACGGATAATGACTTGAGTCCTGGGGTTGCGCGAGGCCAGCTTGTTTTGCCATGCGATAGCGGATGTATTGTCGATACGGAAATGCACATGCCGCGGCCTGCTGTTGATAGGACGATCCGTGGACCCCTCGCTCTCCCCGTGCGTGCACTGCGAAGGCACAAGTAAGGAGCTCGCGAAAGTTAAAGTCGAATCCGTTGGCCGCTCCAGTTTTAAATTCCGCTATCAGCTTTTGCTTGGATGGAGTAAATGAGTAGGCCAGTGCAGTCTTTACGTATACGTCAAGAGCACACAACCCGAAATCCGACGCGTCCGTTTCAACCACAGCATCTGGAGGTGGGAGGTCGTTGAAGTATTACAGAGATACGCCGTTCAGCTGAGGGTTGTGCAGAATAAGCCACCACCAGAGCAAGTCTTCTCGCATTGCGTCTGTCACGGCGATGCACTGAAATCGACAGAGCTGGGCCTCGCGGTGGCGGAGACGCTGTAGGAACGGTCGTGCGGCCCGAATGCAGGTAATGTAACGGGGTTACATGGTGTGGAGCACACAGGGGTACGAAGTACCCGGAGAGTTAACAAACTCTCAGTACATAAGTTGGAGAGTTAACAAGGTCTCTCAGTACGTTGGCTGAAAGCCACACGTTATGCATTTGATTAGGTTTAACTATGCTAGATAGTTAAAGAGATACATTTACCCCTAGGCGGCTTGGCCGCAATAATAGTAAATAAAACACTTCTGGTTTTGAAGCATAAAAGTTAAGGTGTTAACTTTGAGCCCTGGTCTTGGGCTGTAAGTGTCCTTTGGATAAGGAACTTAGTATTAGTGACTCTTTGAGTCGAACGTCTTCCTCTGACGCTAAAGCTACGGCAGCCCCGCTGCACTTGGTAGCACTTGTAGTCAATCCCGCTCCTGAGTCGGTTGACTATATCCTCTGCGAGGATGGAACACCCCGTGTTCGCGAATTTGCCCCCGGCGCAGCAGGACGCGCTTACTAAGCTTATGTCCTTGCTTGGCCCGGAGGGCGTGGCTCATCTTGCATCGCAAGGTCCAGAGGCGGTCACTGCCAGGCTGGAATCGTTCTCCCGCTACGAGAACGCGCTCTTGGAGCATGTCCAAGAGAAGATGAGCGCCGCAACGGCGGCGGCGTCGATGACGCGTGAAGAGTCTATGAGACTGAAACCGCTCATGGTGAGCGTAAAAACCTTCGAGGGGAAGGATGGAGAGAATCTCCTTCTCTGGACCCGTGAGGTCGAGATGGCCATGGGATCGGCCCTGCTCCAGTCTGAGCATCAGCGCGTGGCGCTGGCTATCTCCAGGCTTGGAGGTCGCGCTCGCGAATGGGCACTAACGTGCGGCACGTCTGTTGACGCTGCATTTCCCACTTGGGATCAGCTGAAGCAACAGCTTTCGCGCGTGTTCGCGCCGCCTAATCAGGCGTACCGTATCCGGTCAAAGTTCCTTGCTACCCGCCAGGGTAAGAAGGATTTATTGGACTATGTCCAAGAGTTGAGAACTCTTATCGCCGGAATGGCGGCGGACCCTCTTCCGGAACTGGTCAGCGTGACCGTGTTCATGGAGGGACTTCGTGTGAGCGCAGCTCGAACGGAAGTGTTCCGTGTACACCCTAACGCTTTTGAAGAGGCGGTGGATGTGGCATTGAATGCCGAGCACAACTTCAGGTCGGCGCGACCTGGTTGGAGCGCTGGTAGCGCAAGCTCTTCGAGCGGTCCAGAGCCGATGGACCTCAGCTATGCTGAAGATGAAGAAGCGGAGCTACTTGCTGCGGAGCAGCGCGCCGGCATCCGCCGATGCTTTGTGTGCAATAGCACTAAGCACTTGAGGGCCTATTGCCCTCTGCGCAAGAAGCGCGAGGCTCCGGCGAGCCAATCCTCCGAGTCATCGCCGGGAAAACGGCAACTCCCAGTAGGCGCGGGGCGGCCTACTGGGGAAGAACTGAGTTCTGTTGTGCCTCGAAGAGGTAGAGGACAACGGGGCTCAGCCCCGAAGAGAGCTGAGCTCTCTTACGAGAAGAGTGTGTGCAAGCCGGGCTTGCTGGTCGTTCAAGCGAACGTGAAGGGCTTTGCAAAGCCATGGAGAGTCTTGATTGACTCGGGAGCCTCGGGCAACTACGCCCGTCGCTCCACCCTGGAAGGGAGTCAGCTGTATGCTGAGGCACTGGAAGTGCCAACGAGAGATACGATCTCTGTCCGTCTCGCGACGGGGACACTGGTAACTGTGTCGAAGGTCTCTGTCGACCTTGGAGTGAAGTTTGAGAACTTCGATAGCGTGGAACGCTGTTTGGTCTTAGACCTGGATGCGAGGTATGACCTCATCCTTAACATGGCATGGCTGGAACGTCATGAGCCATGGATCGACTGGAAGTCGAAAACGCAGGGTGCGTCGCACCCTGCTCCTAGTGGAGCTTTGGTGAGTCATGAACCCACCTCTGCTAGGAAGCAGAAGCGCTTTTGGCGCGAGCACGAGGCCGAGGCGGCCGTAGTGCTGGACATTGGTATGTCCGAAATTGTTAGCAACGAGGTTGCTGTTTGCCCTGAGGGCGTACGTGGTGCGGCACGTTATCCGCGGAGCGGTGCAGGTCAGGTCAATGACCAACTGCTGGGTCCTGGTGAGGACGAGCGCGGAGTGGCGCGTAATCCACTGAGTGGTATGAATCTGGTCGATGACCTACCGCTGCGTGACCCGAGGGTCACGGTCGACTGTGAGTCGAGGCATCATGGGCGTGGCCCAGGAGATGCAGGTGAAGTGACACCTAGTTCACTGTGTGAAGGTCAAGAACCTCTTGGCTTTCAGCCGAGTGTCTTGCGAGACACTGTATCCTCTTCGAGGAGTGATGGTGCTGCTGCACCCGGTGGTGGTGACGGAGATGTCGCCACACCGCC
>NW_003303525.1:85972-91210 GCF_000142945.1 Phytophthora infestans T30-4 | reverse complement strand
CGACAGCCTGCCTCCGGATCGAGGCGTGTGTCATGAGATTGACCTGGTTCCTGGAACCAAATACTGAGTAACAAGGCAATGGCCTTTGTCGAAAGAGCAGTGTGACGTCATTGACGCATTCTTCCGTGCGAAGCACGAGGCAGGGATGGTGCGTGAGAGTAAGTCTCCGCACGTGACACCCACGTTCTGTGTCAGAAAGCCGAACGGCAAGTGGCGCATTGCTCATGCTTTTAACAAGCTAAATGCGGCCACTATCCCGGCGCAAACGCCGATTCCTCGCAATGATGTTCTGCAGAACAACATGGTAGGCTGTGCGTTGTACAGCGCGCTCGACTTGGTCGATGGCTACTACCAATTGCTCATGAGAACGAGCGACATTCCGCTGACAGCGGTGAGTACTCCGAGCGGTATGCTCTGGGAGTGGCTGGTCATGCCCCAGGGGCTGTCGAACGCACCAGCAACGTTCAATCGTCTTGTGACGCAGTTGTTTAGGCCCCACCGGGCGTACGCTCAGACGTACTTTGACGATATATTCGTCCATAGTCGTGCTGAGCACGGAAAGTCAGACGTGGAAAACCACATTGACCACTTGCGAGCGGTGCTCGAGTGCATGCGCACTAATAAGTTGTATGCCAACTTGGATAAGTGCGTCTTTGGCGCGGAGGAAATACCTTTCCTCGGGTGCTTCATTGGGAAGCGTGGCTTAAGGGCAGATCCTGCCAAAGTCAAGGCCATAGTGGACTTGCCGGTTCCCAAGAACCAAAAGGACTTACGCAAGTGGCTAGGCTTAGCCAATTACTTGCACAAGTACAGCGCAAACTACGCGGAGATGGCTCGGCCATTATCAGATCTCCTTAAGAAGGACGCACCATGGTGCTGGAACGTCGAGCACGACGGAGCCTTTGAGGCTGCGAAGGAGAGCCTTCTCCAGGCTCCGATCCTTGCGCTACCGGACCCGGATAGTCCGTTTAGCGTCGTCTGTGACGCCTCCGATTTTGCAATCGGTTGTGCTTTACTACAAGCAGACGCCGAAGGGCGTGAACGCGTGATCGAGTTTGAGTCTCGCCAGCTCAAAGCTGCAGAGAAGAACTATCCAGTTCATGACAAAGAGCTACTCGCAATGAAGTATGCTCTAGTCAAATTCAGGGTACACCTGCTAGGCTCTAAGCCTTTTGTGATCTTTACTGATCATGCGTCGTTACGCACTGCGACACAGTCGCCTCATCTCTCTCAGAGAATGGCAAGATGGCTTTCCTTCTTTGCCGAGTATAACTTCGAGGTGAAGTACAAGCCGGGGCGGCTTAATGTAGTGACCGATGCGCTCTCGCGCAGGCCGGACTACGAGTTAGCTCATGTCACGACAGTGACGTCGTCAGTGCCTGACTTGATACGCGGAGCGTATGCACAAGACGACATGTGCGTAGCGCTGCTACGGGCTCTTGGGAGCGAAGAGTTTCTAGACTCTGACAAAGAATTGTCTGGGCGCTTACGCGCGAGGCTGCATCGATACTCGCTCGATGGCGGCCTGCTGTACTACAGCACCGACGCTGAGGATAACCCTCGTGTAGTCGTTCCTCATGATGAGGATCTCAAGTATCGAATCCTCTATGAGGTTCATGATACGCCCGTGGGCGGGCACTTAGGTCGGGAGAAGACCTACGGCTCGGTGAGCACGATGTACTGGTGGCCCAAAATGTATAAGTGGGTCGGCACCTATGTACGCACGTGTGAGACGTGTCAACGGACGAAGTCCGCGCCGAGCACGGCAGCGCCATTGGCGAGTTTGCCTGTCCCCAAGGGATGTTGGCAGTCCATGAGTATGGACTTTGTGTTTGGCCTTCCCAAGGACAAGGCAGGAAACACGGGTATTGTGGTCTTTGTAGACCGATTGAGCAAGATGGCTCATTTAGCGGCGGTGCCGGACACCATAGATGGTGAAGGTACAGCTTTGCTGTTTTTAGACCGAGTCTTTCGCCAACATGGCTTGCCTGAGGCAATTGTCTCGGATCGAGACCCGCGCTTCACCGCGAAGCTCTGGACGTCCCTCTTCAGAGTGCTTGGCAATCGGTTGGACATGTCCACGGCGGATCATCCGCAGACCGATGGTCAAACCGAACGCGTGAATCGCGTTGTGGAGGATATCCTCCGAAGCGTATGCGCTGAGGCGCCAAAACGCTGGAGCCAGATGCTCCCACTCGTTGAGTTCGCATTAAATAATGCAGTGCACGCCTCGACAGGCTACACTCCGTTCTATGTGAACGGCTTGGTTAACCCTCGCGTCCCATTGACGCCCCCACGCAGTGGCTCAGGGCTTGATGGGGGAGGGATAGCCGAGCGGCTAGCTGATGTCAGCCCTGTTGCGGTTCGCAAGCAAGTCGATGACTTTGTCTCTTTGAGACTAAGCGTAATGCGTCAAGTACGCGACGCTATGGCTGAAAGCCAAGACATGCAAAAAGAACATGCAGATGCCAAAGGCAGACGCAATGAAGAAAGGTTTGAGGTCGGAGACCTAGTTTTAATAAATGCCAAAAACCTACCTACTCATGCAGTGTCTGCAGTCTTTAAGACAAAATTGAGACCACGGTTCATAGGGCCGTTCAAGGTCGTGGCCAAGAAGGGCCTAGCGTATACGCTTAACCTTCCGAAGAAGATGCGCACGCATCCAGTTTTCTACGTTGGCTTACTCAAGCCGTATCAGAACCCTGCTCAGGTGAGCGCGGAGGCGTTGGCGCCAACGGTGGCTGGTCCACGACAGGCTGCGCAGCAGCGGGAGGCCGAACCACGGCGGGCTGAGCGACAGCAGGTGGCGGGGCCACAAGACGCAACAGCAAGTCGATCTGACCTTGCAGCTGAGCGACTTGACGCTCAAGGTCCGCGACTCGGTTCTGAACCGACTGTGGTTGTTCAAACCAGTCCACGCGGTGGTTCGTCTCATCGAGACCATCTGCAAGGCGACTCAGAGAGTCAGTCGTATCATGGAGATACCGGTTCAGGGAACCCACACGCTGCTCCAGCGCGAACACGTCGCTGCGACTCGCGACGCGAGAGTCCAGCTGAGGCTCGGCCTCCTCCTGCTCTGCTCGATGAGCACGGCGAGCTCCACTTCCATGTGGAACGCCTGATGGCGAGGCGCATGCGCCAGGGTCGTACTCAGTACCTTGTGAAATGGAGGGGTTATCCTCACTCACAAAACTCTTGGGAGTTTGAGGTTGTCCTCAGCAGGACTGCCCTGACGTCGTCGACGCTTTTGATCGGGCACACTCACTGCCCCGCCGCTACGGCGTACGACCGCGTCGTCAGGCGCCGAGCGCTTCCCGCCGCTAGAACGCGGGGATGACAGGTCGGTGGCTGAGCTCAAGCCCCGACCAGTGGCTGGAGCAGCCGGCTCATAGGAATGAGCGGTGCTCGCAGCATGAGCAAGAGGTGGTGACGCCTCGAGGTGATGGGGACGGGGTCCCAGTGTCCGTCGACGTGCTTTCGACTTAGCGAAGTCTAAGCGCAAACGTCTCTCAAGACGAATATCAGTTTCAGAGAAACTTGCTCGAAGAGCATTGTAGGAGGGGAGCCGTCGAGCTCCCTCCACCCAGCTTCGGAATTGTGCTTCATAAGCACGCTGGGATTCCCCAGGGTTGAGAACAACCGGAATGGTTCGCATGGAGGGAACCGGTTGGCGGTTGAGCTGCATATGCAGGCGCGCCTGGTACTCCTGGGGAGTTGTGACTTGTGGAGTCAGATATCGCTCTCGGAGCCGGTGCCGTTGCACTTGCTCATCAGCAGTCGAGGCCGCAGGCCCACACGTGTACGTGTTCAGCGGCTGCTGCGCCGCGAGGCGGCGCGCTTCGGCAGGGTTCCGCGGCTGGAAGCCGTAGTCACGGCGTGACGTTAGAACAAGTGGTCGGACACAGGTCGGAACGACTGCGAGCGCTGCTCATTGGACAACTGACGGCCTTGGGCCTCGTCCAGGTCATTCGTAATGACGTTGTGATCGTATCGATCTTCCTCGTCATACCGCGACGATAGCGGTGGCGCATCGCGCAGCGCGCGAATCGGATTCGAACGTTCAGAGAATGGATGCGGTGTCCGCAGGTCTCTTCTTGTTTGAGATCGCGCCGTCGAGCGGCTAGAACTCACAGAGGAAGCTGGGGAAGACGCGGCACCAGTGTGCGACCTCGGAGAGGTTGGGCTGGAGTAATCCTCACTACCCATGGGCTCGTCGTAGTCGACTTCGCCCTCTTCAAGTTCCGAGAACAGAACATCGTTCCCTCTGGGCGGCGCCCGCGGCTCCGACGAGCTTTGAGCTTTGCTCTCTTCTTGTTGACGGCTCATGGAGCGTTGACCGTGTCGACGGCGATACGCTTGGTGGTACTCTGCCACAGAAAGAGACGAAGATGCTCTTGGAGCAGTTGCGGAGCGCAGTTGGGGGTCTGGGATCGACGAGGCAGGGGAGACGCGACGCGCTGGAGACGTTGGGCCGTGGGCCGGAGTGGAAGTGCCAGGCATCAAGGATGCGAACGCGTTTGTGAGCTCGTGGAGCTGCAGAACGCAGAGGTGAGGCCTAGTGACCTCCGTCGTCTTGACAAAACGTGACCTCGCTGAGGAAAGTTCGAGAACGGAATGTTCTCATCTTAGTGAGGGAGAGTGTAACGGGGTTACATGATGTGGAACACACAGGGGTACGGAGTATCCGGAGAGTTAACAAACTCTCAGTACATAAGTTGGAGAGCTAACAAGGTCCCTCAGTACGTTGGCTGAAGGCCACACGTTATGCATTTGATTAGGTTTAACTATGCTAGATAGTTAAAGAGATACATTTACCCCTAGGCGGCTTGGCCGCAATAATAGTAAATAAAACACTTCTGGTTTTGAAGCATAAAAGTTAAGGTATTAACTTTGAGCCCTGGTCTTGGGCTGTAAGTGTCCTTTGGATAAGGAGCTTGGTATTAGTGACTCTTTGAGTCGAACGTCTTCTTCTGACGCTAAAGCTACGGCAGCCCCGCTGCACTTGGTAGCACTTGTAGTCAATCGCGCTCCTGAGTCGGTTGACTATATCCTCTGCGAGGATGGAACACCCCGTGCTCGCGAATTTGCCCCCGGCGCAGCAGGACGCGCTTACTAAGCTTATGTCCTTGCTTGGCCCGGAGGGCGTGGCTCATCTTGCATCGCAAGGTCCAGAGGCGGTCACTGCCAGGCTGGAATTGTTCTCCCGCTACGAGAGCGCGCTCTTGGAGCATGTCCAAG